>NC_080598.1:38101054-38401054 GCF_027887145.1 Ammospiza caudacuta | reverse complement strand
TTGACTCTAAGTAGCCATTGCATAAAATTTCTATATCTAATATGAAATTGTGTGAGTGCCAAAATTAATAAAAAATAATGTGATCTTTTTTAAAAAAGAAGCAAAGAGAAAAAACTTCTGCATTTGATTATATCATCTGCTAATCTAGCATGGCATCATCCATTCAATTTACTAACATAAACTTTTAGTTCAGCTATATTAGTAATAGTTTGTTTTCTTTGAGGTTTAATAATTTTAAAGAGTACAAGAGTCAAGATTCCTCAAAAGTGAAGTAATAGCTTTCATGAAGAGTGCTTGGTTTAAAAGAAAATGGTTTTAAAGAGGAACAGGTTCACTGTTGTATTATTCTTTTTTGTGCTGCTCTAGTTTTTTACAGTGTTTCAATAGATATACCTTTGCTCCTAAATTATTAATATTTTTCAATCTGAATTGAAAAGCCACTACAAGTAACAAAAATTATTCTTTCATTAATCAGGAACAATCATAATTTCCTCTCTCTCAACTTTCATTTTTATCATGACTTGGAATGTTTTCTGGTAAAGTACATTGTAAATAGAGAAAATGTGGTTTTTTTGGGGTTTTTTTTCCTCAAGGGAAAAGGTTTTTTATTTTGAAATTACAGCTCTGAAGATCAAAACAAAGTGACTGTTCACTGCACTATCCAAATAGGCTATCTTTGTACAAAAAAACCCTTTCATTTTCACAACTAAATTGACTAAAAGGCACTGTTACCTAGCAACATTCATTGTGTTTATGACCTTTCATCCAATCTGAGCTCACAGATGTGCTTCTGAAGCTAATATACATCATACATTCCCCACCTTCTTTGATGCAATACACGAGCCCTTAGAGAAGGCTGTGAAATGTTCTTTGTAAAAATCAAGAGAAATATAAAAAATTAAGAAAAATGGGATATATTTGGAAATAGTTTTAAAAGTCCAAACTACGAATTTAAAATCTCTCTGCAATTAGTGTGGTGAAATTTGTAGTAGACTGAAAATTTAGCTAGAAATTTGTGACCCTGCACACAAATGTACGGAATATATGATTAATCCTTATCCTTCTGAAATCAAGATGTGTTAGAGAAACCTAAAAGAGAAAAGGTTTAGTCTCTAAAAGTTACTGATTTCCTGAATTTCAGATAATAGTGAATTATTTGCTTTAAAAAACATGACATTTATGGATATTTCCATGTTTTGTTTACAAGACTGAGGGGTACCCTCATCACACCCTCCAGCTTCCTTAAGGGGCAGATGCTGATCTCCTGGTGACCCATGGTAGAACACGAGGAAATGAAATTATGTAGCATAAGGAGAAGTTAAGACTGGGCATTAGGAAATGGTTTTGCAAAGAGGAGGGAGTTGAACTCAATGGTCCTTATGGGTCTCTTCCAATTTAAGATATTCTACGATGACTAAATTTAGTCAGTGAAAGTTGTGTCCCTACATTGGTCATGTACAGTACTCTGAAATAAAAGCGTGAATATCACTGTATAACATTCAAAGCTAAGCTTACAGTGAAAATGTATCTGCTGTGTTTATAGGTCAATTTGAAAATAAAAAGCACTCTAAAAGTACAATAATTCTTGCCTTTTTCAGGCTTAGATAGCTTGCATAAATTCTTATGGTGCTGCAGCTATAGTTTAAAACTCAAGTATCAAGTGATGTTAGTTGGGTTGCATCTTTATTTTCTCCTTGTATCTGCTCCCAATTTTCTCTATCGGTGATTGGAAAGAATATGTTTTCTAACATTTCTATTGCCAAGAAATAAAAAAATTAGAAATCATTTATTGTGTGTAGTCAATATGCTTTTTCCAGGTACTTTTTCTGGATATAGTGCCTGCAGAATTTGGAGGGTCAAATTTAGTTGTCAGTGCATATGAAGGTCGTGCAGCTGTCTCACCTTACTACCAAGGTAAACAAAATTTTAGTATATACTGTTCAATCAATCATAATCCAAGCACAGGATACAGTGTACAACACTATGACATACATTTTAGAAAAATAAAAATGCCACTCTTGTGGACTTTTTTCCACTAGCCTAAAAATCTACTTTAATGAACTCAGTTCCACACACTGTCTGATGTAACTCTAGTCAATTTTCTGTAACAGCAAAATGTTCATATAATATCCTAGATGCCCACCACAGACTTGAGATTTATTACATGGGAAGAATAGCTTCACAGTTGCATCTACCTATTCCTTTGGCAGACTCAGAGTACCAGAAATTGAAATATGTTAGAGGTGAGCATTGTACAGAGTTTTAATTGTATGTAATTTTTGATAATTAAGCAGTTTTACTCTGCACATTTGAAAATCTGCTATTTTTGAACCTGAATGCAAATTTCAAGGCATAATGATTCATTCCTTGACTTGCTGAACACGAGCCAGCCCATGCCCAGGTGGCCAAGAAGGACAATGGCATGCTGCTCTGTATTAGTAATAGTGTGGCCAGCAGGGCCAGGGCAGTGATTGTCCCCCTGTGCTCATCACTGGTGAGGCCACCCCTCGAAAGACTGTGTCCAGGTCTGGGCCACTCACTACAAGAAAGACATTGAGACATGATCGTGCCCAGAGCAGGCCAATGGAGTTGGGGAATGGTCTGGAGAGTAAGCCACAGGAGGAGTGGCTGAGGGAGCCTGAAGAGAAGGAAGATCAGGAGGAAACCTTACAACTGTCCAAAAGGAGATTGTAGCAATGTGGGGGACAGCCTCTTGTCCTTGGCAACTGGTGACAGGACAGGAGGAAAGAGCCTCAAGCTGCTCCTGAGGAGGTTTTGGTTGGACATTCCACTGGAGCTGACTGCCCAGGAAGGTGATGGAGTCACCATCCCTAGAAGTGTTCAAGAAATGACTCAACGTGGCAATTAGTTCTATGGTTTATTTGGCAAGGTGGCAATCAGTCAAATGTTGGACTTGATGATCTTGGAAGTCTTTTCCAACATAAATCATTCTGTGATTCTGTGACTCCCACTCATACTGAAAAACTAAGTGTTCAGTGATCACTTTCAAGTCATCTGGATAATTCCTCTGAACAATTACAGTTTAGAAAATATAACTCTATTAATCCTCTTCCATCAGACATTTCTACATGGTGAACAAAAGTAACCTTCCTGGGGATGGCTTTCTTTTCAAAAGGTTGCAGATCTGATTTACATATCTCAACACTGAAGTAAAATTTAAAACTGTATTTTGTCCATATTACAGGTTCACATATGAAAGATATTATCTTTCTTTAGGAAGATGACAACATATGTTCAGTCTTAACAGAAAAAGATCTTTTTCCACTTACAGTGTCTATTCAGCCTCCAAAGGTGATCCTGGGGACTGTATAGACACACATACACACACACACACACACACACACACACAGGTATTCTATATATGCATATATTTTAATATACTTAAAAGTAATAAATACACACACATAAAAATGCACACAAACCCAGTTATTGATATTTAAAGAGACTGGGTGAATACTATGCAATAGTAAAGAAAATACATGCTGATATGCTGATAGCACTTGAAGATATTTCAACACGGAATCCAGAGCACAAAATTCTAGGAACTAAAGTTCATACCAGCTATAATTTCAGGGTGGTGTATATCTGAAATAGTTGGAAACATATTTTAGAAATGAGAAAAAAACAAATATTAACAAGATGGCCACTCTTCATCATATTTGCTACAGACCTTGCAATTTGAGTTCTGAATTCTTTCCAGCTTTTGGATTTAATGATTTGAGAATATTGACTTAACACAGCTACAGAAACAACAGCGCAGCTTCGGAATATTCAGAGTAAGGAGAAACTCCCAGGTATTTCTTCACCTGGATCACTATAGTGAAGACCATTTGTCAGCAAAGATCTTCAAAATCAGTATTCACTAAGTAGTAAATAGGCATGTAACTGTTTCAGAAATCAGTGTGTATTTTTCTATTAATTTTTTAAGTTGTCTTTTCACCATGTTATTTATTTATGCAGTATGAAATAATTATGTATCTCACCTGGCTTGCCCACTTTAGAATTGTATATAGGGTGTTAGTAGTTGAGGTGATTTACATTATAAACCTCAATCTTGGCTCCTGTTACAATTAAAACGATATAACCTAAAAAGAGGTAAAATGGACAATAATACAGAATCCTTCAAAGATCATATTTTATTTCCTATATTTTTCAACAGCAAAAAATTAAAGTATTTTTATGGCTCTGAGTCTATTTTTATGACTTGAACTTATGAGTATTCCATGTGAATGGGAATTTGGAGAATTGTACAGAGTGGAAAGCACCTTGAAGAGATTGTCTTGCCCGCAGCAATATGGCTTCGATCATTCTTCACATTTTGTATGTGTTTGTGCTGTCTAAAAATGTCCAACAAGTGTTTCAAAATTTCTCTGAATAATCTCATTGATTGCATTACTTTCCTAAAGTCCGGATTTTTTCTTAATGTATGACTTTTTAAGCTTAGGCAATTTAAGCCTAAGTGCTTCTCATCCTATCCCAAACAAACATAAAGAACTGTTCTTCCTCCTCAGGGGTTTCAAGAACTTTGAACATTCAAGTGTCCTGGTATTTCTGTGCGATCTTGGCTCTAGACTGAGCATACCCATGTTCTTCAAAAATTACTGTATAAGTAGCATGTAGTAGTAGTGCTCCAGTTTTATTTTTTTCTTTGTCTTTTTCCTTCTCAGCTCAAAGTATCATTTGAACTGAAGAGAGAAAATATTTTTTAAAATATAAAAGTGTTTAAATAAAATGTTTTTATTTGTGTAGCCCATTATGAAAGTTCTTTTCCATCACAGCATGATGTTGTACTCAGCATCCCTAGGTCCTCCTCCACAAAAATACCAGTACACCATTAATCTTAACTTTGCACTAAGGGAATTGAATTTTCCTAAACACAAATCTCACACTTCTCTTAATTTATTGCAGTCATTTATTTTATATGATTTATCACTATTTTAGGTTCATTTCAAATTTGAATCTTGACTTCTGATGGGTTTGCAGACCCTCTTAGCTTTGTGTGATTTTAAAATTTGCATTCTTCTTATCCCATCACTCAAATCATCCATGAAAGTACAAAGTTGGATCATCCATGAAAGTACAAAGTTGGACAGGACTATGGAATGATTTGTAATGAAAACCTCATGAAGTGTCTAAGAGTTTGGCTGCTTAACCTTTAACAAATACTGTTTACATAAGTTTTTCAACTGCCTGTTTAATCGCTGTTTCATTATTTCATTTAGACCACCATACTTTAACAGTTTTTTTTATTAAGATATAGAAAAAGTCTTCAGTTTGTCAAGATTCATCATATCTATCATTGCCTTTACACTCTGTTTTAATAAATAAAGTTACATGTACTTTTGAAAACAGATGTTCAACAAGAAATGCAACTAGAAGATTTTTCTCTCCCAACGAAAAACTTCATTGAGTTTACAATTGCTTCTGTGAATCTTTGATTACTATTCACAATTAAATTTAAGGGGGAAAAAAACCTCATGGACTTTGAGAGTAAGATTTTTATGTTTTACCCTCTAATCATTCCATTGGCATAAAGATAGCTCATTCATCACAGGAAGTTCTGTTTCAAAGACAAAAAGTATTATTAAAACTGTTTAAAATAATTAATGGAGCTTTTATTAATAATAACTAATATAATAATATTTTAAATGGTGGTGTTTTCTATGCTGTTAAAATCTGATCTAGTTTTCGTTAACAAGACATCATACCTGAAATGTGCACAACAGCACCTATGTTAGGAGTGCAGAAAACACTGAACTCAAATGTTCCTTCATGTCTTGGTAATAACAGAAAGAACAGTAAACAATTTCATAAAAGATGTGGTGAGTTGCACAGTAGAATCATACTTTAGTTAGTTAAGTACAACTATTTTTGGCAAAACAGAAGGGCAAAATTGTTTTAAAGAAGAAAGCAAATAGAGAAGAACAGATGGAAAGGCTTTTTTTTAATTTTTGAATTAAAAGAAATTAAATGAGTAAAAGTAGTTTTAATGAAAACGTGAGTTAAATGTCATTCTACAAAATTATTGTAATCTAATGAGGATATGCTGGATTTGTGCCTGTTTCTAAAAAAGCTGATTTATTGCAATAATCTGAAATCAACAAACAGGACATGCATAATATGAAATTAAAATGCTATATATTACATACAAAAACATTTATTCAGGCAATTTCATTCAGAAGACGGCTCAATCAAAATAATTTACTCAAGAAAAAGCAACTTGCTGCAAAGTCCAGCTTCTAATTCATCTAGAAAGCTAGTTAAGAGTTAACCTTCCATTAATAAATCAATACGACAGAACAAATGTAGAATAGAATCATAGAATGATTCTAGGGTTGGAAAGGACCCAAAATGTCATCTAGTTACAACCTCTCTGGAAAGGGCAAGGATGCCACTCACTAGAGCAGGTTGCTGAAAGCCCCATCCAGCATGGCTTTGAGTACTTCTAGGGATGGGCATTTGTAACTGCCCTGGGCAATCTGAGCCAGTGCTTCAACACCCTCAAAATAAAAAATTTCTTGCTAACATCTAACTAAAGCTGCCTTCTTGCAGGTTAAAACCATTGTGACCTGTCACTGTCTGCCTGTATAAAAAGTCCCTCCCTCTCTCTCCTTTCTATAGGTCCTGTTATGGTAAATGGAAGGCTGCAATGAAAACTCGCTGAAGCCTTCTCTTTTCCAGTCTGAGCATCTGCTGTCTCAGCTTGCATCTGCAGGGGAGGTACTCCAGCCCTCAGTGATCCTCACAGCCCTCTGGACGTGCTGCACCAGGCTCCCATCTTTCTTGTGCTGCATCCCAGGTGAGAATGCAGCACTCCAGGGGAGGTCTCATGAGGAGAGGGCTAAAATCCCCTCTCTCCACCTGTTGGCCACAATTTTTTTGTTGTGTCAATTGCCCTTCAGCTTCATGACATCTGCAAACATGCTGAAGGTGCACTCAGTGATCTCATTGTCTATATTGAAGACCACCAGACCCAAGACAGAGCCCTGAGAGACACCAATCATCCCTGCCCTACACCTGGACATAGAGCCATTGTACAAAACTCTCTGTCCAACCAGCCCATTCCTTAACCACTGAACAGTCCATCCATCCAATCCATGTCTCTGTAATTTGAAGAAAAGGCATTGAAGGCATTACAGAAGTCCAGATAAATGACATCTGCCAGTCTTCCCCTGGTGACTGCTGTAGTCACTCCACCACAGAAGGTCACCAGATTGGTCGGGTACAATTTGCCCTCATTGAAACTGTGCTGTCTGCCTCAGATTACCTCCTTGTCTTTTATGTGATTCAGGATATTTGTTAGGAGTCTCCTATAAGTCCTTCCCAGGCACAGATAAGGCTCACCAGAGAGTCTGAAATTCCTCAGAACTTCATTTCTCCCCTTTTTAAAAATGTGAGTGATGTTTCCCTTTTTCCAGTTACCAGAGACTTCACCTGACTGTCTTGACATTTCAAATATGATGAAGTGTCTTGGCTAAACACAACCCAGGTCCCTCAGGATCCTGGGATGCATGTCATCAAGTACCATAGACTTATGACTACTTAGCTTCATGGTGTGGTTCAGAACCTGCTCTTTGCTTACAGTGGCAGGGCTTCCACCCCCACCACACCCACCCAGAAACTCAGGGACTTGAGACAAGTGGGAAGCCTCACTGCCAGTGAAGACTGAGGCAAAGAACTGAGTACCTCAGCCTTCTCCATTGCCATCAAGTCACTCTTCTTGTTTCTGATGGGGAGTACACTCTACTTTTCTTTCTTATATGACCTAAGTACTTATAGAATCCCTTCCTGTTATTCTTCACATCCCTTGCCAAGTCCTGCTCGAGCTTTACCTTGGTTTTCCTGATCCCATCCCTACATACTTGAACAGTATCCCAGTCTGCTCCCCAGGTAGCCTGTCCCTTCGCCCCCTGACTGTGCATTTTTTTCTTACTCCTCAATTTAAGGAGCAGATCCTTGCTCCTTCTGGTTTCCAGCCTGCCTTGCTTGATTTCCTGCACACCAGGAAATTTGATGATGAAGAGCTCCTGTGCTCTAAGAAAATCTGAGAGTTGTCACCTCTGGTCAGCCCCTCTGTTGATAAGAACAGTTACCCAGGGGATCTCTTCTACCAACTCCTTAAACGGCCGGAATTTTCGTCTCACAAATTTCAGAGTCTTGACTTTGCTCCTCATCAGGCCACACTTCTTCAGACCACAAACTCATCCAGGGCATGTCATGACATCCCAGGCTGCCACAATCTTAACTCCTTTCATGAGCTCATCTGCACTGGTGAGTGCCAGGTCCTGTAACAAATTTTTAAACAATGTCCCAACCTGAAATCTTTATCAGGATTCTAATGCCTTTTCAAAAAGATAAGCATAATAAAGGGTGGAATTGCCTCCTTGTAAAGTCAAAAGGGTAGCCAATATTTACCCACTGCTCTGACCAAATGTTCCCTCTTATTTCAGAGAAATGAGACAGCCTCTTCAGTAGCAATACAATAGCTATTACATAGAATTTCAGAGGTGCACACATGAACAAAAGCATGGACATTGTGTCTTAATTTCATGAACTGTTTAGCCCAAACCTTTTTACATGAGCACAGTGTATTGGTGGTTCAGATGTAGGTATTTGTGCACCATGATACTGAGAAATGCAAACCTGCTCTTTTTCAAGCACTTCTCATTTTTTTTCTTATGTCTTGCAACTACAACCTCTTTAGCAAGAAGTTGCACAGCCCTCTTGTAAGTAAGAGTTCACTTAGGCTATATTTAAATTCTGGGACAAGATTCAACATGCAACTGCTCATTCACCTGGAGTCTATAAAAGACAAAGGAAGGATGGAAAATATGAACATCCTATCCAAACTTGAGTTAAGATGCATCTTGAGATTTACATCCAGATCTGGGATCTTGAATTTCCCAGTTGAGATCTGAGGACCATGCAGACATATTTAGCTTTTGAATATCACATCTATGGTTCAAATGTTTAGAGAAGGTGTCAGCTGCCTGTCAAAAATGCCTACAAACTGGGATCATCTAGCTGACTTGAAACAAAAATAACATGCCCGTAATAGAGGATGCTTTTAAAAATCAGCATTTTGTTTTTCATGACACCTACCCCAATGTATGCACACACTATGAGGTTTAAGACACCCATATACAAAAAAAATTACAGAAAGCATATGCATATTTACAGACCTACTAAACTCCATTGAATTTGAATGAAAGACTTTGCTGTAATTGGCTAACAAATATTTAAAACACATTCTAGAATATAATAGTTACACAGATTTGTTAACTTGCAGAATAACAACAGGCAGATTTTTAAAGATATTTATGTAAACCTTACCATCTAAAGGAGAGAATACACAGAAGGATGTCATAAAATTTGAATATATATTTTTGCCCCAATTTGTTGCAGCATTGTTATCATTACAATTCACACAATAGTTTCACACACTTTTTCTGATACTACAATGTAGAAGTTGTGTGAGGGAAAATGTCATTTTGTTCCTGCAAGAGATCAAGTAAAGCCTGAACTCCTTCAACAACGTATCCCAAAAAATAACTTTTAGGGATTTTCAATACCAAGTATTGAAGCTGTGTGCATAATACATGTTCAGCCACAACTCAGTTCAAGGTTTTACCCACTGTTTAATCAGCCTTCTCTTCTGGCTATGTTCTTCTGCATTTCCATATGATTCTATGATATCCATCAGACAAAGCTGAATAGAAAATGAACCTAAGAAGTAACAACAGTGCATAAGCACACTACTAGAACAGCATAATAAAGGCTGAAAAAAGGAGAGGGGGAATATTGGCCTCAATGTAACTTAAGGAAAAAATGGTGGCAAAGGTAGCAATGATGGGCCTTCTTCTTGTGTGTCCCTGTTACAAGGATAAAATCACTTCAAGCCTGAAGCTCTGCAGAGACAGTTGGGACATTAAACAATACGTTGAATGATCAGGATTAGGGTGCAACTCATTAAACACACACACACACACACCTGAGAAACAAAATCAGTCATACTTATTTCAACTCTTGCTGAGGAAATTTTTTTGTCAGAGAAGGCTTTCAAACAAATCTGCAAGGTTATGAAAAATGGAACAGAGACACATTGCTTTAGGAGAAAAAGTTACAAAGAAAGCTTCTGCCCCCCAACAAAACCTGAGTCTTTTGATTTTTAACCTGAGACCCAGTCCCAACCTTTTTCACCTAATGAATCCCACTGTCCATCTTTAGATATGGCTTGTTCTTGTCATTTTTCACTGAGTAGATGAAATACGTTAAGATGCTCTTTTCATTCACTGGAATTCTCCTAAAATGGCAGCAAGTTATTTCAGCGAGGTGTGTTTTGTTAATGAGTAGCATTATTCCAGCTACTTAGTGCATTATTATTTTCAGGAATGGTCAGAGACAGATGACTGGCTATGACAGTAGGAAAAAATACTGACCTGGCAATATGAGTTACAGCTGACAGTTAAGACTAGGCTCAGACACAAGATCTGAAACCATTTTAAAATTACCAGAATTCTAATCAGACTGTAAATCTTCAGACAGGTTTCCTTATTACCCCGATGCATTTCAGCCTTATCACTTACGCAGATAATTCTTCTTTGGGTCAGATTCCCAGTTTCAGAGGAATACTACTTTGGTCTTAAGAAAATTTCCAGCTTCTCTACATCCGATAAACTTTTTTAAATTCTTGCTTCTTCATTTTGGTATTAACTCTTTAACAATTCAATTCTTTATAGATCTCTTCATTCCAGAAAATTATTTTAAAAATTTATCTTACTAAATTTGTTTCCCAGCTTATTTCTTTTTAGATCATCCTTTAAAGCTTGAGATCGTAAACCTATCAGAACTCATTCAGAACAGAGGAGCAGCCATGTTTTATTTAATTTTTAAAATGAAACAAAGCTTGGCCCCTAGAGTATAATCAATTAGAACACAGTGTTTCTAAATGGAAACCATCTAAGAGATTTAGAGAAAAATATATGATAGTTTCAAAAATAGTTTGCCATTATTTCTTTCAATTAAGCAATATCCTTTACTTAAAATCCATGGTAATCTGTTGTTGACATTCGAGTGTTAGAGATATAAACCTCTAAACTTCACAATTCCAATGATATATCAGCTAATATCTCCGTTATGAAAGACTATCTGTTCCAAATAGCATGTAAATTATGTGATTTAGTAGTTTCTATAGTAACAATTTCTTCTTTTTTTTAATAGTAAATATCTGTACGCAATATACAAAAGTTATTAGCTGCACTAAAATTGTGGTAACTTCCCTCCAAATTTCCTTTATAATTAAAATGATATTTTTATTTCTTGCACGAAGAAATGTCCAATTTTTGGAGTGGTCAGCAGTTAAGCTTCTGGCTGGGGTTAAACCACCACACTTATACTCACATTTGCTATTTGGCCTAAAACTGTCTTTACTGTCTGTTACCCCCCAGATCCTTAAATTCAGGGGTTAAACTCAAGATTCCATCATTGTGTTTTATCACAAAGAAGAAATTCACACTACTCTCAAGAGGTGAAAGTCACACAGATGTTTATTGGCAAAAATATTAAAAAATCAAGAAACTTTGGTAAAGGACAAAATACAGTACTGAATTCAATACAAAACCCCTATTATAGCATTAATACTTAGTATTAACTTAGCATAAACTTAGCCAATTCAACCTCGAAGTCTTTAAAACATTAAGACATTGCATTACGTAAAAAGTTCCATGAAGAGAGAATTAAGACAAGAAGAGAGAAAGACAGAATAGGTACACAAAACCACACATAGCTACGAACCTGGGCACCCAGATCCCATTTTAGGAGTTTTGTCATGACCTTTTGTCAAACACTATTCTCTGCCTCTGATCTCTTCACTCTTTCCTTTTTACTGAACCAGAACACATACTGGTTTTGGCTATGAGTTCAATTTGTTTCCTGAAGACAGAGAAAACTTGAAAATAGGCTATTAATTGGTTAGTGTTTTACAAAAAGATGCAGACACACATACTCTCATGTGTTTAGAATAGAGCCATTGTTGAATTCTATGGTCTATATATGGATGCCTACACACACACACACACACACACACATATATATAAAATAATTTGTTATTAAAAAGTACTGTTAAAATTTGTAGATACTCAGCATCTTCAAGTTGAAATGTTTACACAGAACCTTTAGAGCAAAACTTTTTGATCTCAGACTGAAACACAAGCTTTGATTCTTAACAGCATTTTTTGCACCCATGTTTCAGGGCCTAAAAATCTGCATATGTCCTTTTGTAAACTTAGTCCTTCACTTTCAAAAGCTACAGGCCCACAAATAGCAGCTGTATGTGCTAATTTTGTCTTCTGAAAATAAAGCTGACTAAATACCTCCAGAGTATTACTGAGATTTAGTGATCTTCAAAAGTTTTTTCCCCTGTATCTTTAATTCAGACACATACACATCAATGTAAATTTCTGGTTTAATTCCATCGTGAATTTGGCCTGAAATATAGATTAGAAAAATTGGAAACAGCTGTGCAAGAAACTACTTTCCTCTTCCATTTATAGTATTGTATCCCAATATAAACTCCATCATTTTAATATAAAGTGATACCCCCCACTCTACTCATCCAGATGTTTATGGATTTTTCACATAATCTTCAGTGAAATTGCCAAAATCAACAAAAAGTCTTAACATGTAAATTCAACATATTGTTTCATGTTCATTATGGCCTTTTCTGCCACAGTGCCAATCCTCATTAGATTTCAGATTTACTTTGGTCGACACTGATACAGAAAAGAACTCTGACTCATCATCCCATTGTGGGCTGGGTTCTTATTTAATTCATTTTTGTCTGATTCATGAACTGTTGAAATTCTAAAAATGGTTCATGAATTGCTTGGGAGATGAGAAAATTAATAATAATGATCCAATTTACTGTACATTGAACTGAACTGATTATCATGCAACATACCGACAGACATTTTCATGGCAAATGAGTCCCATAGACAGAGGTTTTGTTTCCCTTCATACTGGACATGTCATTATATTGTAAAATAATCATTAAGCTCTTAGGCCAAGATCCAGCAAAGTGCTTAAGCACTTGCTTAATTATAAGTTTATGCAAATTCCAAAGTGAAACTACAGAAGAGTTAAATTATATTTTTTTATTATAGTTGTGACAAATTTAAAAGATACATATGTGCTTAAGCATTTTTGTCCATCTTTTGTGATGAGTGGTACTATATAAATTCATAATGTAATGATTTTTAGTAGTCTATTTTCATAATTTTATATATGAATATAAGTTTTTAAATGTCTGTAGCATATCCCCTGGCAGGTCAGGGGGGGTACATTCACCTCCAGCTGATCACCACAAAATAATTGCTAATTATTTTATGGGAAATAGTTGTAGAAATCTTGACTTATGTGAAATCCTGAATTAAATGTTGAGGGTCACTGAAGGTTATATGGCACTAAACCAAAATTCAAAGGAATCAACTTATGCTGATCAGGAAGCTGCCTACAAGAAATGAATATGGAATTTCTAAGAAAAAGGTTATGTCATGAACACTGTTCCTTTCCATCACTTAGTCACTTTATAAGTCAGTCTTCTGCCTGGATATTTTCCTAAGAGGCCATTATGCAAAAAACTAGATAAATATTAACCAGGCTCATGAAACTGTAACATGAGAAAAGCACCAAGAGCAATGAGATTTTACTGTAACTCCAAGTACATGAAATATAGGACCTTACCACTGCAGTTTAGCTGTTTTTGCACCGGGTAGTACATCTGGTGTGGGACCTGCCCCTATCACAGCAAGCTGAGTATTGTTGAGGTACTTTACTAAATTGGACTCTCAGTGGGATCACTGGTATTCGTCTCGGCCATGAGGGATTCCAAGCATTCAGGAAGCTCAGGACAGATATTTCCTTCATTGTGCAGACAGAAACACAGGGCGTTTTGCTCCCATAATTCTAAAGTATTTAAGCATATATAATTCATAAAATGAGTTTCCTCAATGTTTTCCGACACGCTAGAATGCAGCAGGCCCCATCTCACAGAGACCCTCAGGGAGGCAGCTTGCCTTGCCCTGTGGCACAGAACACACCTTAAGGGTCTGATTGACCTCTACAGGGAAGGCTGGGCTGTGATGTATGATCCAGAAGTTTACCTTTTTCATTTTCATAGCAACTGCATTGCTAAGTCTAAATGTCCAATTTGAAGACTTGGATCTCACTTCAAATTTGAGAGAAGTGAGATAAAAGTTGTCAGAGATTAGCATAAAAATTTCAGAAAACAATAATTGAAACCAGAATTCCTACGCTGCTTCAGAAGATTGATATCCCATGACAATGAGCTTTGATAAATCACTATAGCTAAGGATCTATTCTTATGCTCTTTACAGAGTGTGTGTAATAAATCAATATACTGACAGATTTAAGAAAACCTCTCATTCTGCCTTCATTGCAGAGATATCTTCTCAATACAGTTAAATCTTTTTTCAGTACTGGAAGTCTTCCACTGAGTGATGTGTACAGAACATTGCTTCCTTCCTCAGTAACACAAATATTCAGAGAAAATGTATTGTTCTCTGTTCAGTTTTATTTAATTTTTTTCTTTCTACGGCAGCCAAACCAAGCACTTCAGGCACTTTCAAAGTTGCATATTAACACTTCATCTAATATATAATGATGATATAAAAGCCTTTATTTGATGCTTAATTATTTTTGATAAATACAACATAACATGTAAAACCTTAGTGCTGTGAAATAGAAATACAAAATCAGGAAAATATAAGCAATAAAAATGAGGTGTGAAATGATGCAATAATAAAAAAAAATTTAGTTTGGAACAATCTGTCAAGACTGTTCCAGATAGAACTCAAAATATTACTGTACATTGCGTAAAAATGTATCACTTAAACTCAACATCTGATCTCTATTCTCAACACTTATTCTAAGTTTACTATTTCATTTCAACTTAGGTTTAATTGCATTTCAGTGAAACAGGCCCATAAACTTCAACTCTCCAGGCATTTTTCCACATGAAGACCCTATCTTAAAGCAAATTTGAAACTTTTGAGTTGAAGCAAAGAAGATTAGGAATTGTTCCTCTTAAATGCACTATGATTATGAACTCTTCTTAACAACCAACATGTAAAAAAATTCTTCTCAGTGTTAAATAATTCATTTTGCAATGGCATCTTGAAGGGTTGGACATACATGAGGAGCTCTACTCACCATGGACTTTGCAAATCACACAGTAAAATCATGGTCTCTTACACCAAATAATTAAAAAGAATTGCAGGAAACTAATTTGCTCCTTTCTTTTTCCACAGATATGTGCAAAATAAGGAAACTTTTTTTTTCATGCACTTAAGACTACTCACACTGAGAATAAATTTCATAAATTTTAACTAAGGTCACCCCAGCTATGTATTTGTTTTTTAAAATTTTTTTGTTGCATGTGTTTGCATCACAACTGCTTGGGTATAGCACCATTGAGAGAACCCAATAACAGCAGAAAATTTCTCATGGTCTTCCCTTTCTTCCCAACACTGAGGTAGGCATTAGTAAATTTAAACTCCATTCCTTCAGCAATCCTCAACAGACCATTATTTAAAAAATAAAACAAAGCACAGGAAAAGATAGGGCTATGCTGGAATTAAACTCTGTATATTTTTCCATAGTCTTTCAAAAAGAGGCAGAAGTTAGAGCATTTGATTTTTTGAATTAAAGTATTTTGAAAGCAGACTGACTCATAGAACTGCTAGTCAGGTGTGCATATTTCTTGGTACGAACTGACCATTTTCTGAAGGATGCGTAAAACTTCTTGCAGAAGAAAGAAAAAATAAGCATTCCTTGCAATGCTTTAATAGAGAGAGAACCAGGTAATTTAAAAAGACAAAATAGAGATTAAAACAAAATGCTGTTCCGCTAGACAAATTATTAAATTGCTTATCTGCTTCTTTGTGAGCACAGTTGTGATACAAAGACAGCCTCACCAAATTAATCCAATATTTTTATAAAAGTATTCCATATTTTGCTTATATATTATAATAACTGAACTGAAACTTATCTGTTTTGGAAGTGGAGAGAGATCTGCAACTATCTGAGGTGTACATGAACATCTGACTACCAATTTCCAGTGCCTTTGTGCATGCAACTCAATTCAGCTGTGTACACCCATGTGTACACCCATGATATTCATTATATTGCATGAGTGAGTATGTGAGTATATTCTCACATACTTGGGTCTTTCTCACACCTAAATGTTCTTCCTCATGTATTACCAGCCTTTCTTGATAATTAAAGACAAAGAAAAAAATTAAGTAGAATTCTTTAGGCAATTATTTAAAGAAAGTTCCCATAAGAAAGTTGATAGATCATTTTTTAACAAAAATAGCTCTATTCTATAGAAAAATAGCTATAATTTTTCAGGCACTAAAACATTTTTCCATTAAGAATTCTTCCACAGCCACTCAATTTCTCAGGGGAATTTTTGCAAATTCTTTTTAGAATGCTTTAATGATTTCATTTCAATAGTTCCATACGTGACTCCAACCATCAGATCAAATTGGATCTGCAATTTTTCAGTCCAAAAGTTCACTATTATGTACATCACCAATTATTTTTTTCATGGTGATGACACTATACTGATCATTGGCTGCAGTGATCAGCAGTTATTATAGTTCCATTATCTTCCCTCGGTAAATCTAAGCAGGTTTGGAATAGGTAGGCAGAGCAGGGGGCTAGAGAGATGCCTGCTGCTAACTTACCCATAGTAGTTCAAAGACTGGCATCCATTTTTCCAGTTGGCACTCTGCTCTCCACACCTAGAACGGCATCTATAGAAAATGATTCAGAACCACACCAAAAAATCTAGACCTTGAAAGTTTCATTATAATTTCTTGACTTTAGCTCTTTATGGACCACAAGATTTCCAGCTCCCAGTATATTGTCAAAAAGCAGAGCTGTTCTTTGTCAATGAATGCTTAACAATGAGAAATGGAGAACATATAAACCAAAAACAAGTATATGGGCTTTTGTAACTTGTGTTGTTTTAATTTAATCCTCTTGATTTATTCAAGTACAGAAAAGAAGACTTATGTTATCATAAAAATGCTGTGTTATCTTTTCTCACCAGCATGTATCAAGAATTTAGAAAGACTTTTCACAAAGTCTTCAGAGAAGTATTTATAAATGGGGAGAACAAATGAATTTAAAATAAGATAAATTAATTAGGGTATAAGTTAGGCACTCTCTAAAGAAGACTCAGAATCACAACTTTAGACTTAGGTGCATTTGTTTTCCTTTTTTCTTTTTTTCTTTTAATCTTTTGTACAACTTCCACAGTTTAAAAAATATTTTTATGTGATAAAAATAGCTCCTAATTACTCCATTGTCCTTAGGCAATATTACATTTTGAACCCTTTTTTCTTTATAGAAATATAATATTTAGAGCAAACACAGTCAATAAGTTAGAACTTTCTAGGATACACACTTAAGAATACAGCACACAGAAGGATCTGTGCTGTATACTTCCACAACAATATCCACTATTCCATGAAATACAATGATTGCACAGAGTTTTCAAAGCTGAAGAGAACAGGGATTTTAAATAACGTTATAAAATTGCAGATAGACTAAACTTATTTACCAGGTTTTGACTGTGATAACTAGCATAAGCAATGCAATGGAATAATCCCATTTTTATAGGAGTCTCATTCCACTGTTCAATGCAGTATGTCAGTACAACATAAAAAGCTATTTGAATAGCCAAATGAAAGCCTACAACTTGCATTAAATCCATCTTAGATGACACTCTGAAAAACTAGGGTGTTCATTAAGTGCAATGTACTTCAACCATATTATAGAAAAACCCTTGGAGGACCAGAGAGATCTGCACACAATGATAATTATAGTGGGTTTTTGCAGCTGGAAACTAAGGTGTAATAAGTGTCCTTACTCTAATCCTAACAACAGAACATAAATTCTTATGACAAAAATAAACATAAATCTGGGGTTTTTAGAAATGTGACAACTGAAAAGGAAAAAATTGAGATTTTGTAATGGTAGAAGTTATAAAATAGACATCAGTAGAATAATGCTGCAATTAAGGCTTTCTTTTCACTATTTATATGTACTTTGAAATGGGTAAAGGAGAATAACTTACCAATGCATACACATAACTGAAGGGTAGGTGTCAAGAAGACCAGAGCAAACCCATGTCAATGACAGACAAAAGGCAATGAGCACAAACTGAAACACAGGAATCTGAATATGAGGAAAAATTTCTAGATTTTGCAGTTGACAGAACACTGGAGCAGACTGTCCCGTGAGGCTGTGTAACCTCTTCTGGAGATATTCAAAACCTTCCTAGACCTGGTCCTGTGCAACCTGCTGTGGCTGAACCTGGATTGTTTGGACTAGATGATCTTCAGAGGTCACTCCCAATGTCAATAATTTTCTAATAATGTGTTTCTCTGAAAAAAAATTCCTTTTGACTTGAAAAGATTACTGTGCTACCTGATGGCAAGCTTATGATGGCAAAGGGAACCTCCACAGTGATTTTAAGCTTTCATACTTCTACCATACTTGAAATGTTAAAAATACAATACTGCATATAAAATATCATATCTTCCAAGAATATATCCTCAATTAATCAGTCCAAAAATATATATACTGAAACAAGATATAGTCACAGTGCTGTACTTCAGGGTTTTTTCCTTGAAATGCAGATTATTAATCTAAGCTTTACTTTAAATTGGACCTAAAGTAGTTCTATTTTAAGGATTTTAGATTAACTTCAAAAGATTATGGATAATTACAATTTTATCCAATGCAAGAATAATTTATTCTTAAAATGAAATATTTAAGTATGCATAAAGCTGAAAAATTTCAGCT
Source organism: Ammospiza caudacuta (assembly GCF_027887145.1). Classification (NCBI taxonomy): domain Eukaryota; kingdom Metazoa; phylum Chordata; class Aves; order Passeriformes; family Passerellidae; genus Ammospiza; species Ammospiza caudacuta. The sequence continues at coordinate 38,382,139 of NC_080598.1, read as the reverse complement.
GAAATCTCAGGTCAGATTTGCAGAGGCTTCTGGCCATAGAAGAATTATTACTGAATATAATGAAGGCTAAAACCATAACTAAAATATAGGTTGGCTAGTGATTATTTGCCTCCTTATTTTTTAAATGTTACAAGGTTGAAATTATTAATTAGAATCTAATTAGTAACTGTATTACTACAAACCTTTTCTTTATAACTTGGAATCAATAATGAATATTAACTATTGAATATTAATTTTTGAATTAATTATCTCTCTATAATATTTGCAATTCGTTTTTGAAAAAACACACGAAGATAAAGCATTTATTTTGGAGACACTACAATGACACTAGTCAAAAGATTTTTGAGGGATGTTTTGTTTGTTTTGTTTGGATTTTTAAACAATGGATCGGATTATGACAATCTGACAACTTTGAGAATAAAACTGTCCTTTAACTCAAGTTCTTATAAACTATCTCCAGCCAAAGGACTGCCTTTTTTTAACTTCTCCTAAAATATTTCTGAACCCATATTTTAGAGGCATCTTAACCTACTGAACTAACATATACTGAATACGTTTGTATTATGTGAATATGTGTATAATTTATAGTTTGTTCAGTATAACCATACTGAACTAACATATGAGTTAAACTTTTTCTAAGTGAACTTCTTCACATTGTACCTTAATTTTTTATCTGCTTAAGCATGGGTTCATGTTGGATTCACTAAATATTGCTGGCTAAAACATTGATAAACTAATTAGTCTGACTAAAACAATGATAAACAAAGAAACTACTGGTGATTCAGAAGGCATGTCCTTTTTTCTCTTTATCAATATCATCTACTGTGTTCTGACCTAACTAGAAGAAAACCTGGAAGTTCCTCTAAGAAAAAGCAAGTTTCAAGTAGCAACTGGTTGAACTGTATTATATATCAGGAAAGAGTTGCTATTTACTGAGCCTGCCCATGTAATTTAGGGAGAAAAAAATGACAGGTAAATGCCCCACATGACTTATATCTCAAGTCACTCTTTTCTTACCAGACAATTTTAAGACTGAGACAGTCTATTTTCATGGGAAATACGACCTTTTAAAATGACTTGTTGTCCTTTTAAATATACTTGTTGTCTGATTACTGTTTATGATATTAAGAATTTATGATAACCCTTAGTAAATCCTCTTTTTTTTTTTTCTTTTTGCAGATAGAGATGTTATTTTTAAGTTCTTCTTCAAAACACATCTGCCTGGGGAAAGTTTAGACCCAAACTCTTAACAGTAGTGTGAATACATTTTACAGATTTTTTCTGTCTTACTTTATTTTATATGCTCATGATCCTAGTTGCTGCTGAACATGGATATCCTCTTCATGACAAGAAAAATATGTACAAAAATTCCCTAAATGACAATTTAAATTCCATTAAAATAAAGTTAAACCTACATCTGCAGTTCTAGATGTAAAGTTGTTTGAAATACATGGAGAACAAAAGCATTCTTAATTCTTAAAATGACAATTTTTACCTAAATCGTATCAAATTTTTGACAAGACACAAACTGCTGAGCTTTTGACAGCTCACTACTTAAAGAAGCATATAAGTAGAGATAAAAAGGCTTTAAAGAAGAATTTAAGGGTAACTGTAGCATTATTTTGTTATTCAAATATTTAAAACCCTGCATAAATCAAAGACAAGATACCTAGTTAATTTATAAGTTCCTGCTGAACTTCTGAAAATATTCTAATATTGTTTCACTGCCTCAGTGTTTGCAGTCATGAACACATCTTGATACTGACATAATAGCACATCTTGAATATTTGCTTGCAGTTGTGTGGCCTGCAGCACTAGAAGGACGTGGACCTCGTGGAGAAAGCCAAGAGGAGGGCCCTGAAATGATCACAGGAAGAGACAGAGAAGGAGCCAGACAGACCTTGCAGCATCTATCCAGTACTTAACGCTGGAGAGGGACTTTTCCCTGGGGCTTGTTGTGATAGCACGAGGGGGAATGGCTTTACACTGAGAAAGGAGGCTTTCCCGGAGGAGCTGGGGCTGCCCCATCCTGGGAGTGTTCAGGGTCAGGCTGGATGGGGCTCTGAGCAGCCTGCTCCAGCAGGAGGTGTCTCTGCCCAAGGCAGGTGTTTGGAACTAGAAGACATTTAAGTTCCAACACAAACCAGTCTATGATTCTATCATATAAAGCAATACAAAATCAGAAACATCCTTGATATACAATACCAGATACGTGCCAAATAACCAGTTTATCTAGTAAATACACAACCCCACATTCCTACTGATTGTCAAGCTGTTTTTATGCGGTCGTTATTTACCAAACTTGACAAAGAAAGAGAACACAATGTTCATTTCTAATAGCAAGCTGGGGAGAGTTGGAACAATTCTGAAGGTCAAATTTAGAATTCAAAGGGATCATAATAAACTGGAAGAGTAGTGAAAAATCAAATGTAACAATTTCTATATCTTCATTGTCCCTATTTGAGGAAGAAAAACAGCTAATACAAAAATGGAGAAAATACAAGAATGGAAAGTTATTGACTTATATTGGGACAAAGTACCATGAAAATAACAGCTAGTATTTCTCACTGAAAATAGAAGTGCAAGATAAAGTGCAGAGTTATTATAAAGGTATCTAAGCAAATCTTTCATGACAATTTATGTTTTTTCTACAAAAAATACTAATAGTATGATATCATAGGAAACCAGCGTCACTGATCACGTTGATAAGTGTCCTTTTTGTCCCATGTCAGTGGGATCAATAATCAGGCCACACATAATGGCCTTTTATAGGTGATTTCTTAAGACCTTTTAAGTAAAGTGATGCAGTCTGAATATTTCCAACAGGTTATAAAACACTATTATTTTAATGCAATACCAGGAAAATAAGATGTAGATATGAATGGAATAAATATAGTTGCATTTTGAACAAAACTTTTAAGTACAGAAAGTAGAAAACTATATGCAGTATCCACTGCAATTCCTGGTATCAACCACTGCACTTTTTAATCAGTTTATCACATTTTTTATTAGCTGAAAGATAAATCCACATTTTCCCATCCAGTCTGCCTAATCAAGTTTGTATAATTAGACACTAAAGGTGAAAGATAATAAATCTAAATTACTCATACAAGCTTTACTTTATGTACGTCAAAGTCATTTAATGGCAAAACATGAAGGCAAAGTAATATATGAAACTTGTTACATCACTTGAAGCACATCTGTGTGATATTTACCTCCATGACTCTTGCACTTGGCTCTCTCATTTTTCTTCTGCGCTGTTAGCAGACAGTGTCAAGAATCTGGCAGGACCTTATAGCTTTATGAAATGGAGGGACAGGATGCTGTGACACAAGATCAGTGACTAACATTGATGAGAATGCTTTCAGTACTAAGGCACCTCAGAAAGACCAGGCTTACATCACCAGATTTAATCTAAATGAGCAGTATATCTTGATTCAATACATTTGGAAAATACCACCCCTTGCACTTTATTGTGTTTCAAATAATAAATATTTTTAAATGATGTTACATTTGATACAGAGGGTGAGGTACATTACAGTTAATGAGGTGATTTGAAGAGATTAAGTTGGAGAAATCATCATATGAAACCATCTAGATGAAGGAGATGGGCATGATTTTGGTCAATTTACTTGGGAAGATAAAACCTCAAGGAGCTAAAATAAGTTTATCCATGATTTAATTTTTAAAAATCCGCATGGTGAGTGCTATCTCACAAGAGAAATTTTAAAGCAATGTACAATTCTGCCCCAAAATTGGAAGGAGCAGGAAGATGAATGCATGCAAAAACTCAAATTATCATTGCCTAATATAAAGCTTAGGAACTCAGACTATCTATCCCTGCTCGTTAAATGCTGTAATTGTTGTTTACTCATTTTGTTGCTTAGTGTGTTTGTTTTTATTGATTTTGTTGTTGAGTATTTTGTTGCATTTTATGCCTATTGTGGTTTGAGTTTATTGTGTATTTTAATGCAAATGTGTTTATGGACTTGAATTTGTATTGCTGAGGGTCTTTCTATCTTGCTTTTTTTCTTAACAACTTTACATTGGAAATCTACCATCCTGCCCAAAGGACCTCAAAGCACACTTGGCTAAGTGACAAGACTGTACTGCATCTAAATAATCTTCCAGGACAGAAAGATTGTGAAAACGTCAGTCAGAACAGTTTCTAGGAACATTAACATTAATGTCCATGGATTAAGTAAGCAATTCACATGGACTCAGGAAAGCACTGAGAATAATTCAGATAGAATCAACAGAATCTGACCCTCTGTAATCTTAAATCCTGTTCCTGAAAAGTTCTCAGTGATGACAAATCTCTTCATTTATGCTGAATCTGGCAGACTTTAGGTATTTGAAAGACAAAGAATCTGGCAATTTAGCCTAAGCTATTTTTTGTCTGCCATGTAAAACTCTGCCAAACTCTTCTTTGCTGGTTTAGTTCAAACATCAACTCTCTTCTTAGTAGGCGTCCTATATGGATTTTTAGAGGAACACAAAGGGTTAATTTCTTTTTTCTCTGTGCAGTTTCCAACTTGAACATGTCTATGAAGACACTGCTTTGAAGATAGATAACATATTTCAAAGTCCTTTGGAAACATGCTGTAATGGACATTTTAAAAATAATTGGGAGTCATATTGCCAACATAAAACAAGACAAATATAGATTCTTTGGCAGATCTACATGCATATATCTGCTGAGAGCTATTTGAAGTGAAAGTATTATCTTAAAGCCAATTGTCAATCTAAACACAGCCAACAAGCCTGTATCCACAGAGAATTAAGCATCAACAACGATTTTATTTTTTTACAAAAAACTCACTGTTTGTCTTGTGGTCTCAAGGTATTATATCAGAAATATTAATGAAATTAGAACAGGACTGAAATCCATATTGATCTTGCATAGGGAGAAAATGGAACAACAGAAATAGTTTTCAAGAATTTAACATTACTAAATTAGAAAAAAACCCTCAGTATTTCCCACATTCTCACAGAAAAATAAATTGTTTTTAACTCTTGATCTCTCTCAATGCTTTCCTTCATGCTAAAAGTCATGGAAAGTTTTGTCAATTACTATAAAAATGTGACCCACTGCTCTTACATCTAAAATATTTTTATGGCCAAAGAAATGGGAACACTATACAATTTAACAGTGCATATTAGACAGGACCGAGAAGTTCCCTTTTCTGAGCATATGTTTGAGAAAAGTATAATACTGTTTTCTTACCAATATAGGAAATAAATGCTTTTTATATGTTTTAGAATGTAATTTAATTTAGAGTTTCCTTCAAAAAAACTATTCTCCAATGACTTGTTAAGGGGTGGTGGCATTTACAGAATTGTAGTAGCTTGGTACTAATAATTTAGCTGCAGTCATCACTAGTCTTGTCTTTCCCTCTCCCTTTCCCCAGGGAGTTAGGTGCAAACCCTGAACTCACCTTTTCAATGAAATGTATACTTTACATTGAGAAGGGAGTTCTATCACAGGTTCTTACCCACATTTTTGTGTTGTACCACTGGGTTAATGAAACATGCTTCTGCTAAAACTTGGATGAAGTTCATTAACTCATTTATTAAAAGCCATGCACAAAGAGAAGAATGTGTACTGTGTACTAAATTCACTGTTGGCATCCTTAGTTTCAATATGGCAAAACAAAAGGCACTTTTTAATATAATGACAGTAAATCCAGTCCCAGTGATTTACTGTTTTGTTTTGTAGGCTGTGTGATCTTTCTTAAAAAGGTGTACTCTCATTTAAATTTATGCACTAAACACCTGCTATCAACTAGGCAGTATTTTAAAGTTTAATATTCTTTGTAAGTAGATTTCAATACTAAAATCTGTTACAAATTGCTTCTACTTGATTAAATTTTCTTCTGCAGCCTGTCTGTCTCTGCCTGATGTGTCTGACTCAGTAGCTGGGGAAGAAGTGTCTTCTATCAATCAATGACAGAAAGTGCTGAATCTGAAAATGCTGACTGAGCACCATGGAGGGCAGTCAGGTTTCTGATAGCAGTCAAGGGAAGTCCAAAAATTTCTACATGAGTGTTAAATGCCTTTTCAAAAGATATTCAAAGATTATTCAGGAAGAAAAAAATCATGCTCGAACAAAAGTGCTCAAATAAATTCATTGATCTGAGATTGGCATTTACAGAACAAAATAAAAGAATTCTATTACCCCAGCTGAACTTTCTCCAATGACAATGACTAAAATAACAAGGATATGTTTCATTATTTTCTTCTCAGTATCGTACATCAAATAGGATTTTAAACAAACAAGAGAGCGAGTTAGTAAATATATTGCAACCATTTAAGAGTTCATTCATAGATGGATGTTTATAGCAGCATGTAACTTCAGTAATGGCTATCTGATATTATAACTAATTTCCTTGAATAACAGCAATGCTATCCATTGCTATGAGACAGTGAATAATATTCACTTTCATTGTCTACTAATTAGTCTATATGTAAAATATATGCAGAATTTAATTTGTAATAAATAAATGCATATGTATAGTAACAGCTGCAGACCTGTACATCCTGTCACGAAGGTACAAAAATATCATTCTAAGAAACAACTGTAATTGTTTACAATTCTGTTTAAGAGGGGCAAATCCTTTCTGTCCAGCCTCATTATTTTCCGGGTCATTAATAAAGTTTTCATTCTACATGTACAGAAATTAAGTATGTAAAATAGCAACTGATGCTAGGAATTGCGCATCTGAATATTGAACTAAGTTTTTATTTTGTAATAGTGTTTTCTTTATTTTATGAGATCCTTGTTTTCAAGCCACATTTCTGAAAATACTGGCTTTATAAAATATAGGGAGCTCCCCCATCAAAGAAGGATTTGGCAAGACCAAAATTGCGCAGGTAGTGCCAACAGAAAAGAGCCATGTAGATGAATAGGAACTGATTTTCTGTAAAGCCAATTGATTTGATAATTGTAGACCATATTGGCAGACAAATTCAAGATGTCATTTAGCAGTTCTTTTTCAAGGTTAATGAATATGCTTGTCTCTGGCTAGTAGGAACAGCATCACTATGGATCACAATTATCTTCTTACAATCATCTGTTGTTTACATTGCACAGAGCAATGTGTCATTCCAGAGATACTAAACTACCTATTTTATGTTCTGCCCTGCACAAGGGAACTTTTGCATGCACAAGGCAAATGGGCTTCACTGAGTTCCTAACATGAAAATTCAAAGTTTTTAAACAAAAATTCTATTTAGGAACAGAAGAGACCATGGGCCAAAAGCTGGTTAAGAGCTCTGAAGCTGCACTTCCAGAGAAGGCATTTTTTTCCTTTGGTTAATGTCCCATTCAGGATACTTCCAGTCTTTTATACCAGGACTGTGTAGTTGCAATTGAATCATTTTGCATTGGTGATAGTTTAACTCTATGAACTTTAATCACTTGCTTAAATTTTCAATGTTAATTTTTTAATGAATTAGTTATTTCATCAACATACAGTTCTGATGGAGTAGTCACTATCAAATGGCAGAGACACTCTCAAAACCTGGTAGACATTCCATTATCATATGTGTACAAGTAACCAGTGTTTTTCTTTCCAGTAGAAGAAAAAAGAATAAAAAAGTACAAAAAAAACCCCTCCAAAACCAACCATAATCCTTGAATGAGAATATTCATCAACTTATTACATTTTTTAGCATATTTGCTCCTGGTTTTCTGAGAAATTCATTCATGCTCATTAGAGTCATAGTTAAGTTCAGCAAACCAGTTTGTTGGAGTAAGAGAGATGTTGACTCAGGCCTTCTGCTGAATAGTTTCTAGCATTTTATTCTATAATCACAGGTGTTTAATGTTAATGTTGAAAGAAATTAAGATCATAAAATTAAGAACATAAAAGAATGATCTTGCAGACTAGATCTTGCCTTCCAACAAACAGTATCTTTCAATTTCCTCTTTTATTACTTATGACAACATATATTCATTATTTCACTGAAATATTATATATCCATAATATTAAGTTGATCAAGATCAAACTCTTGAATTGATGAGTTATAAAATATGAAAAAATAAGAAACACGACTCTTGGTCCATGACCAAAAAATAAACTAAATTTTATTCTAAAGAAAACTTAGACATTAATGTATTTTTCCTGTTATTACCAAAGCCTTTAATGGTTGAGTTTCAAAAAACAACAATAATAACAAAGTCTCATAAAATGTGTACAGTAAAAATGTAGTAATTCACACTGTGTTGGAAGTTCCTTCACATATTTCTGTATTTTATTATTTTATGCAGTACAGTAGTAAGACAACACAATTAAAAACAAAGTAGTGTATCTTAAAATGCACTTTATTCATTTCTCTGAGAAGTATAATTTTGTTAGGATGCTACTTCATAATATGCTTGTAAATGGTCAACAGTGAATTTGGCAAAAGTAGTATATTCTAAGTAATGCAAAATTTCATTAAAATACAGTTACAATATCTTAATCTAAAATGTAAAAGTACATATTAAAAAAAGTGTACAGAAGTATACAGACTCATAAATAATGAATTATGAAAAAATGACTTCAGAAAAATAGATATATATCACCTATGAAAACTCGCAGCACTCAAAACTCACTTATTTTTCACCTTCCAGTGGGGAGAATTTGTTCATTCACTTTTAAGAGTGGAGTTTAATCTGTGTGTTTTCTACACTATTCTCAAGCTTCCCAACAGAAATGCTATTAATGTAGCTCCTTTTTGCCACTGTGAAACCATTCTTAAAATGACCACAAATCCTTGAGCATACCTGCACCTTGCACCAGTCAGCACCAAAACCAGAAGAGCGGCTAAAAAATACTAATAAATACTTGTTGGACAGAAAAAATTAAATATCTTTTTCATATACATGCTTTTTTGATACTTGAAGAACAGTGGTCTACAAAAGTTTTCTTGGGCAAGGACTGAAATGCGGCACTTCCCCTTCTCCCAGTTTATTATTTTCAAATGGACAATGATAGAAAAGAGAATGACAGCAAACAAATAAAATTTTTGAGTCTTAATTTTTTCAACTTCCACTCTGTCAAATAATGCATTGTTACTGTTATCCAAAGTACAGAACCTTCTCAGTTAAGTGATAAAATATTTTAAGATGAAAGGAGAAATTAGCCTTTTTTTTTATGTTTATGAAATGATAGAAACTATTTTTTAAAAAAGTTAAGTCAGTACAACCTAGTGATTAGGTTTATTTTTTTATTTCCAAATCTTTCCTGGGTAAGCACCAAATTACATTTGCATCCATCCAAAGAAGTACCATTGTAGAATTTCCCAATGTGCCACTCAAACAGGTAGCCAAGTAGCATGGGCAATTGAATCGCTCATTCAGTTAGTCTTATCAATGGAAATAAAACAAGGTAAAAAAAGGACAGAAAACAAGTTGAATTTGAATGCATTTTTTGGCTGGTAGCACAGAATATTTCATATTTACATACCAGTATAATCTTGTGGAAAAGTGAGAATTGCAATGTAATTACCCAGAGGCAAAAGGAAGAATGTGCATGGGGTGATGTAAAAATGAAAGGATTTAGTTTGGCTGAAAAAACAGTCAAGACCCTCAATTAAACATAAATTAATAATACCACTACATCAGACTGAAATATTCTTCAAATTTATGTGAGAGCACTTAAGTTATGCCAGCTCTAAAGTCTGGCATAACTTTTTTGCAGTACCTGACGACATTAGGCGGTTCATGTTGAGCTGGATTCCAGATGTTGTTCTGAAACTTGATGCCAGAAATAGGTTTTGCTTTAGTTTAGAAACCATTTCAATGATTTGTTCAAAGCTCAAATGTAAAAAAAAGACATTTCTTGGTTTGCTGCTTGAACTGTTTTGTCAAAGTATGTCGCTATTAAGTCTAGCATCGTGCCATTTGAAGATTGTGACTGTGAAAAAACAGCTATTTACATAAATGTATTCAGCCATTTTTATGCAGTTTCATTTTTAACTGCATTGATTGCTATCAGCTCTGCTAGATTGCTTTCTTCTAGTCCAATTAAGTTCAGAAAAAATCACTGACTAGACTTTCTCAAAGGAACAAAATTATTGATCATCATATTTCAATACTGGCTCACCACATCCGTTGTAGGAAACAACTGAAATCTTAACAGGTACTTTACTCTTGAAAGTACTAAATGTGATAAGAAAAATATCATTACCTACAGCTATCACGTGACTGGTGCAAGCTGTGCATCTGATCCAATTCCCAATAATGTCAATGGCAATGTTTCCATTGATGTCACTGGTACAAGGTCAGTTCCTGCAGGGAAAGCTGTGTCCATCTGTAATCAGTTGAAAACAAAACGAAGCCAGAATATTACACCCTCCTCTCAGGTATTGGTGACGAAAGGACTTTTGTTAAAATATTTCACAACAGGGTCATAGTTTAGTTTTTGTTTTGCCGTATAACATCCTCCTTCTATCAGTGCCAATATTCTTGAGAAAAGATAAACTTTGGAAATGAAGGACTGCAATAACTTGTCATTATGGAACCAGGCAAGACTTCCAGCTGCACTGTTCTGTGCCTAAATGCCTAACATGTGTTTTCGGCCAAAAATAAATGAGGGAGGGAATACTGATACCGGAAAGCATGAGAAAACTTCAGTCAGTGCACAGACCTTACTTAATGAGGAGTTAGGATGGAACACAAACATTTACGTCTTTAAATTATGAAAGTTCCAAGCACTGGCTCTCAAGGAGGAATGTGCTGACTTCAGCAATATGTTGCAGTCTTGAGCATTTAGCTCTTCTCAGCAAAGCCATAGTTTATCTAGACATCCTGGTCATACCCAGTCAAAGCAAATGGGCTTCCTAAAGAGCTTATGAGAATCTTCACATCTCAAAATTAAAATACTAATTTTTTCTAATATAATTATGAAAAAAATGAAATTTCTCATTTTGAAAATTTAAAAACTCTTTTGATGTTGCAAAGGATCTCTGAAGGCTCTTATTCCTGTTTTCTTTCTTTTAAAATTATGATCAGGAGGGAAGATGGACAAATAAAATTCTAGTTTATTTTCAAATATTTCTTCCCATGGGCATCTTTTTTTATTCCCCAGAAAAATAAAAACAACATGCCATTTATTTTAAAATATTTAAGGATTGAGGCAAATACTTTTTTTTAATCATGTGGTTTTTGTATTTTGGTTTGTAGGAGTGGGAAAGCAGTCAAACGAGGAAAAAAAGAGCAAAACACCCAAAATAAGGAAATGCATAGATGCAGTTCTATGGATCTCAGTTGCCTCTCAGTTTTGCTTTCTGGCAATCTGGTTCATAGAGTCATACTATTCTTGATCATAGCTTATTTAAACCCACATTTCCATAAGCTACCTAAGTATTGCTTTCACTGAGAATCATTACATCCCTTACAGACCTTACATTCCCTTCTTTTTGGCTTAATGCTTTTTCAGAGATTGCAGCAAGGTCTCTGTCTTTCACAAAAACTCCAGACGTGAATTAATTCCCATAACATTCGTTCAGGAAAAAGTCTGTTCCATTGAAACTGAAAAGCATAGTGCATTTTTGTTGCTCTTATTGTGCAGATCTGATTAGTAAAGCCATTTTGCCAGCACCTGTCATTCTTGCAAAATTTCAGACCCACTTGTAAGAGTGATGATATATTATATCCTCTTCTATCAAACAGTTGTCCAGCAAGTCAATCAAATATGCAGCAAGTCAATGAGAAAAGCTTCATTTTCAATCATCTACTGCGTTTTCGCTGTTTGGACAAACAGTAAGACACTTCTAGTCATTCAATATGCAGACATATTATCAAATCCATTCTTTTTTCTAACAGTGAAAAAAATATCTGTAAAGGTGAAATCCACAGCAGCAGTAAATTTGACACCATTTTCATGTAATACACTAAACAGTACACTGATCAGAGGTGACAGGGAAAATATCTTATTATTTTATTGTGCAAACACCCTTCTCCCCACTCCCAAGAGGTGGGTCAAAGAACTAGTTTGTAACAATATTTTCAATTGTTTAAGCAGACCTTCAATAACTGTTCACAGTTATTTCACTTATATGAAGCGCACCTGAGAATGACATGTAAATGTCTGTCAGGTGTCTTCCTATGCTTAGACTAAACCAGGGAACAGGCGAAGAGAGAAAGAAATAGGTTCATACCTGGCAACCTCTTACTTGTTAGTGCAGGGCTTCAGTATAGGGTGCAGGTACTATGTTATTTGTTTATAAGTTAGATGCATATGTGGACATTTCTGTTAGGAGGAACAATCAGAAGACCAAAAATTACTTACAAGAAGTTATTGTACTGGGGGGCATTAAAATAAATTATGTAAGTTTCAGTAACGTAGAGGAGTCATGTCCTTGTTGAATACCCTCCTCTAATGGGAAAAGCACCAGCCCCAAATACTTGATTAGGTGATGCACAGTTGTTTGGCAATTTTGAGTCCCAAGATTTAAGAGCAAAGGCCAGTCCAAACAGGTGCAACACTCCAGTCAGGCAAATGTATCAATTCGGCCTAATTGAAAGAAGAAAAACATACTGAGAAAAGATTCAGGAACTAAAGCAGGAATCAACCCAAGGCATGAATGCAAACTCCAAGACAACAGCATTAACCTGCAGTAGATCTTCTGAGCAGTAGTCAATCATTGCAACTTAACTACTGGCTGCTCTGCTGTCATGTGGAGCTGGCAATATCCAAAGGCTTCATGCAAATGAAAAATAAAGTGGTTGTAGACAGATAGACAGCTTAACAGAGTAGTAACTATACAAAAGTATCAAAAGTATTTTTAATATTTTGTTATGCAGTATAACAAATAAATAGGGCATGGTCAAAAAAACTTCAAAGGAGGAAAGAAGGTTTCGTAAATGTAGTGCAAAAAACAGGAGAAAAAAACATGCATGTTCAAAAAGGTTAACAAAAGAGATTAGAATCATCAACTCCATCAACTGATATTGTCACATAAAATATTAATGGTGTTTAAGGGAGAATCAAATTGAATGTGGTTACAGGCATCAGTGACAGGCAGGACAGCAAATGTTTCCCAGTTATCAAAAAGAAGTGTGAGACAGGAGTAATTAAGGGCTCTGTGCTAGTTTCTCTAGGCTTGCAGCATTGTTAGAGGAATTGTGAAAGTGACAGGAGAATTTTAATTTTGGATATAGAGTCACATCTGTAAAACAAAGGCAATTTTTCAAGATCAATACAGAAAGGAAAGTTAAACATAATCTTACAGGGGAAAATGTAAACTTAGAAGTGCCATGAGCCAGTCCAGACCTTTGCAAACCACATCAAATCCAGCATGAAGCTGATTTCTGCCATCTTTGGGGTCACTGGCATCACCAGCAATAACAAATGCCAAATAAATGACAGTCAGATGTCACAAACATTTATGCAAACAATGGCTACCTTCCTGGCCAACTTTAAAAACCCAAGACTTTGGAAATTACTCGCATACACCTCTGCAACTTACAGTGAAAGCCAGGCCATTTCTTCAGATTCGTCCCAATCATTTAAACACTAAGGTTGTCTCCGAGCTGACCAAAGGACTACACTGACCTGAGAAATAAGCATTTCTCAGTTTGAAGAAGTGTTGAAGTTTCATTGGTTTTGTGGTATGTTCCCTTCCTGGAAGAGAGAACGTGTGGCTGGAATGTTGCAAGCAATAACAGATTTTGATGAAAGCCTTTTTTTCCAACTCAAAGCCATTCTCTTTTGAAAATTGATTCCAGCTGATGCATTAGCTGTTGTTTGTGTGGCATTCCTTTACTCACTGTCAAAAATATAAACTATCCATAACTGATTTTCCTCAGATTAATACACTCAAATACACCTTAAGAATGATAGAGCTGTTACTGTCACAAATAAAAGTTCAAACACTTCATATTGTATCCTACAAACTTTGTTTACCTTGAGGAATATATTTTCATCTGTGGAATGGGTACAGAAAACTGAATGGTAAAATATTTTCAAATGGGAATACTCACATCAGCAACTCACCTTTATTAGAAGTTATGTTTGATTAAACAATTGGTCTATTCATACAGATATTTAGTATTCATACAGATATTTAGTAGCATATTAGAGCCATTTAATAGCAAACACAAGTCCCAAAAAACTTTTCTGCTATTTTCAGTATATACTACAGAAGTATAGTATTACTATCCCCTATTATTTTTCATAAGCTGCTATGGTAACTGAAAATTAGCTGAATATATGACATGAATATACTGTAATTTCTCTTTGTAAAATAAACAGAGGTAAGCAAGGCCTTTAATGATATTTACACCTTTAACATTTTCAATTCAACTCTAAAATTTAGAGATTAAGGTTGCATAGTGCATCTTGAGATAATACTTTAGTATTTTATATACATAGAAATATATATCTATAAAGCTCTTAAAAACAACTCTAATAATAATACTAATAATAGTAAATATTAAAACATATACTCTACATAATACTATAGAGAAAGTGAGTCTTATCCAATAGTGTTTTAGTTGCACTTGTTATGTTTCCCAACATCTGATGATTAGATTCACTATGTATAATAAACACAGTCATCCATTGCCTTAGGTATTAAAGACAGGAGGGGGAGATCTTTAAGGGGAGAGGAGAGCTTCCCTCTGTTCCACACAGCAAAAGCCATTGGAAACTGTGTAGCTATTTCAGCCAGCAGTGCACATTCCAAGACAAAGGCAAGGTTTTGTCTCTCTCTCCATTCTTCAACACACTGCAAAGTGTGCAGTGAATGATGTTCTGCTGTAACAAGGTAAGAGATGTGACTTCCAAAACAAGGAGGTTTTCTTGCTTTGGAGAGGACCTCAAAGAGCGCCGCAAAGATCAGAAGCCATTAATTAAACCCTAGCAAACCACAAGGCAGTCAGATCCTCACTGTATATGGCCTGAACAAATACTTGGTGGTAGGTGTGGGTGTCTGCAGTAATGGCAGCAAAATACAGGCTTTTGTGAAAAGAAATACTTGTGTCAGTCCACATTCACCAGAGAAGCAAATGGATGCCATCACTGGAGAAAAATAAATAATCTGAACAACCCAGCAACCCCATGGCACATGAACTGCCCTTGCCTCAAATCTCATGAGAAGGAATCTTTGCTACCAGTAGGGTAGGTACCTTGGGAGAGGAGTGCAATAAAAGTCTTGTGTAATAAAAAGCTCTTTCCCCCTGCATTATCTTCTGAAGCAAGGCAAATTTTAATTTTGGGAGACATAGATTGCTTTTCAGTACAGTAAATCCGAGTACCTGACTGAGGTCTACAATGACACTCTGCATCTGAGCAGTCTGGGATGCAGTCAAAAGATAGATTTAAAAGAAAAAATTAAATTTGACTTTACAATACTCCATATGCACATTACTGCTAATATAGTCAGACTAAAAAGTTTTTTAAAGATGGTGCACATCATTATTACAATTAGAAATTTTGTATTACAGCTGCATTTACAGCTCCAAAGAGAATATTTAGTAAGTAGAACTATAAAGTGATGCATAGAAACAGAAGGAAAAAAATGGTATCAGTGTTTCAGAAAATGGTAGCTGTAAATCTGCAGTTAAGTCAGGGACAGATTTTACAAGGGCTATTCCTTCTTGGCTAAACCTCCTCTTCTATGAGTAATATTGTGCTTTTTTCATTGAATGCATATCTTTACCTTCAAAAAGAGAACCTGGAAACTGTTGCCTTTCTGGCTGCTGTGATGCAACATACCTAATAGTACATATACATAGCAGAAAGCAATCTGTTTAATTTTGTGGTTGATAGTAAACTTACCTACTTCTGCTAAAGTATTTCCATTTCTAATAGATTAAGGAACAGATTAAGGTCATTTATTACTTAAACAGAAGATAGCATTTACAGATACTTCAAAATTCAAAGTAATTTTCTCCAAACTCATATATTTTAAGGAAGTTAGTGAGTAATACCTCCATATACTTTTTTTTTCCACTTTCTCAGACTCATTAGTGTTAGGCAAATTCACAACTTTTGATAGTATTGTTGTTCTTGCTGTGGCTGTCATGTTTTTTTGGTATTTTGTTAAGATACCAGTCTCCCACACTGAGAAAGTGCATTCACTCTGTTTAACCAATACAAACCTATACAAACCTCCACATGCCAGAATTTATGTGAATATGAGGCTACAAATGTCATACTAATATGTTATGAATATATATACTAATATATTGAATTTTTAAACATTTAATTACTTTTTTTTTATAAGACACAAATAAAACAACAGAGATATAAGCTTAATTTTTATTCAGTTTAATTTTTTTTTTCAGAAGAATGCATTAGGTGCTTAATTTAATATTTGTAATTTCCAGGATGGAAGGGGAGGAGTTGTCTCAGGAATAGGCTCCCAGTTGTTGTAGATATCATTGGAGTACACAAAGTACACACCACAGCACAAATATGAAAGTGCTTTGTGCATGATGGAGTATGTAAACTAAGCTGAAAGGAAAAACCTCAGCCAGGCAAAGACTCAGCCTTGGAGACAAAGAACATCAACATTTCCTTAAATCCCGTCAATTATAAAAGTTATTGATAGTCTCATTTGAAGTGCCTTGCTTGGAAATTCATGTATAAAACAGAAGAAATATCTTGGTAGACAGAAAAATTCCATGTGTAAAAGCAACCCCTGCTTAACTTAGCTTTCAGAATTTGTAAATAAATTTAGCTATTTAAACTATGTCTCATGTTATGTTGATTCTCCGCTTTCATAATAAATCCTGCCCCTCAAGGATATCTGTATCCAAAGTACCTATGCCGTAATGTAGACTATAATAGCCCTCTGTGTTAGGAGGAACAGGGACAGAAATAGATACTGTATGACTAAATGCTGATTGACAGTTCCTTCACATGCTCAACTCTTCTCAAACAAAACTGCAATAAAAAGACTTTGTATCACACTACTCAAGAGATAGTAAAATGTGTAAACAACTGTAACCCTGTGGAAGAAAAAATATACTTTATTATTATCATGACACGCTGAAACATTATTTTTCAAATACATTAGCCAGAGATCAAATTATTCAGTGTCTAATGAGAAAGGAAGTGTTCCTTCTCAATTACCCATTAAAATGCTATTTCTAACAAAAAAAAAAAAAAATCACATGGAAGACTGTTACTATGTAAATACTTAAAGGAAAATATTTTCATGGCATGTGAGAAAGAAACAAGAGGAAAACAGTAGAAAGACGGTGACTGAAACGTCTGCCAGGTACATATCCAAGACAGCTTAAAAGCCCTTATGAAACGAAACCTAGCTTTTGAAGCTGTCAGAGTTTACCACCTTGATACATTATTGTACAAGTCTGAAGCATTCCTTGACAGAAGAACTTTTATAAAGAGCAGCTGAGACACTAGGAGAAGCATAGGGAGCCTCTCTCACAAAATAATGGTTTATAATCACACACATGATAAAGAAATGTATCATCTCAGTGACTGACAGACACTCGTAAGTGCACAGGCAAGACAACTGGAGCCACCACAACAACTGGCTCTCAAGGCTGGCAAAAGACCTATCAACATTTCTGTCAGAAATAAGACCATTTACAAATTGGTGCCCCAATTCTCTCTAACCCCTGCCCTATCTGCTTCCTGTATTTCATTGTCTTGTGTTAAAGCCTAAGAAATAAGTACTAGGTGGAAACTTCCAGTCTATTAGAGAGCTTTAAATGAAGGCTGAAAAGATCTTAAAACATAAAATAATTTAAACAATTAAAAATAAAAGAATAATAGTTTGGGGGTTTTTTGTCCATAGGCAACAACATGTTTTTCTTGAAGAATAAAAGGCCCAAGAACAAATAGAAAAAAACCCTAGATAGTTCATGTAACTGGGAATATTATATGAATGCTTTTTAAGAGCTCAGTAAGATCATTATCAGCAACACTGCAAGGTAATCTTTGAGGAGCATATAAATAGAAGGGGAGCCTTTAAGTGCAAAAAGAATGAAACATGCAAAACTTCTAAAAAGAAGGTAATAAAATAATAACATTTCCTATAAATGAGCATGCAGGTAAATAATAACTGGACAAATGGGCAAAACAAAACCTTATTAAGGACCATAAAAATTAAAAAACATCCTGCTCCTTTCACAAATTGAAGACAGTTCCTTGGTACAGAAAACTTTTGGTCTGACTAGATGCAACCACTTAGGATCAGCAGCAGGACTAGGTAAATAAATCTGAAAATGCTACCAAAGACCTTAAAGATGGATTAAGCCAGCCACATATTCCCAAGTATATTTACAAAAAAAAAAAAAAAACCAAAAACACAAAAAACAAAACAGAAAAAAACCAAACCAAACCAAAAAGGCATTTTATTTTATCACCATTGCGATTGTTTCTGTATTTATTATTAGACCCAAAATTTCCATGTTTGACTTATGATGCTTCTCTTGAGAAATCAATTTTAGTGTTACTCCAGTAGAAATTCTGTTGCCCTCCAGGGAGATGAGAATCGGTAGATAAAGGCTCAGGTCTCTTCTCACCAAAGATTCTAAGCATGTTTCATGACTAAATTTGTGGCAATTGGAAATAATTTACTAAATTTAGTAGCTCATGCCTTTAATACCAACTATTTTTGAAGCTGTGGCAAGTGGAACACAATCTCACCTTTCCCCACTCCACCAAATTCAGTGGAATTTGAGTTTGCATAAGAGTTCTGTGAAGTTGGTACACACAGGGCCAGGAAGGACTCTACAATCAAAGGGTGAAAGTGTAAGCAAATATAGAGCAAAATAGAAGCTAATTATCAACTACTGTCAATTTTCCTTCACTATTTTCTCCTATTTTTTGTTGTGTGATTTTCCAAATGGCATTGTCTTGATCAAAGTAGACACCTTTCAACCATGTAAGGACATGCACTCAAACCCTAGAGCAGCAAATAAATCATAACAATCTAAAAAGTAACTGAAAAATCAGACAAAATTCAGACTAAAACAACCTGTGCTTTCACCTATGACATTATTTAAGTATTACCTAGATGTACTTGGAAACAAAGTTCCTTTGTACCATTTAATAACCTGACAACATAATCTCACCTACCCAATCTTGGAGCACATCATCTACTGCTTCTTAAACAATCATGTAATAGAGCTATCATGTATGCAGGTTTTATGAATACACAATTCAAACCCTCTAAGATTTATACTCGGCATTATTTTTCAGAATTACAGCTCACCAAACAGGTCCAAACACGAGCTGCCGACCCTTAGGCTTCCAAAAGGCACGAATCATGTTGTAGAAGAGTTCTCAACTTTACAGGAAAATTATTCAGTTTGGCAAGTACATAACCTAGTGCATGCACAGTTGGTATAGTGCATCTGGAACATATATAATCCTCCCTGTATTTGCATACACCTATTTTAGAGCAGGATAATTAACACCTCAGCTATTCCTGAATAAGTAGGGCTTCAGAAACAGTTTTGCATCTTACTCTACAACAGTCCCAGGACTGTTTGAAATGCATAGGTAAATAGGAGTCTAATCTTTAACTCCTCAACATGTAACATTGTTTCAGCAAGATAAAGTAATACTCACAAAGGAAATAAAACAATTTTCTTTAAATTAGGCTAACAAAGTTAGTTACACGGGCATAAGATTATCCAGATTCAATTCTATTTACTTCTTACCTGAGCCACACATCCAGCTAGAGAGAAATTGCTTATTTTGAGCAACCAAATGCACCATCACTTAACAGAACTTGGCATTGAGGGAAACATGAGAATTTATTCCACATGGAATGGGACTGAATATGCAGTGCATAGGTGATAAGGCACTGCTGCCAAGTACCAAAAGTAGCCTAGGGATTAAAGTTGGGGTGAAAATAAGCAAAAATCAACACAAGAAGGCAAATTATAAATGCAAGAAATGCTCTTTAGTTCCAGTTTAATTGATAATCAATCTGGAAGTTACAACACGTTCTCTCCAGAGAGGGAAGAATCTGACCAAAGTGAACATAAACATTATTCTCAAGCAGTAAGACAGCTGGTGAGTAAATAATCTTGCAATTGATATTTCAAATTAATTTCTGTAGAAATTGCATAAATCAGGGTATTAACTCAAATACTTGTCACGTATTTGCTGAAAGCAAATCAATGCATAAAGAAGAACTTCCAGTGAAGATCTAAATCCTAAAATTTCTCCAGTAGTTGAAATTGCTTACATAGGTCAAGCTTTTTGCAGGTATACAAGTTATTCCTCTCTTGAAGAGGCTGACCAGATCCCAGCATCCTGTACAACACTGCTGATGCAAAGTACACCTAGCAGATCATAACAAGGAGGAAAATCATCCAGTGGCCCAGAACCAATTTATCACTTTTCTTTCCAAAGCATTTTCAACTATGTGCATGGGGTTGGAACTTGTACTAGGTGACTCCTCTGGCAGATGTCTGGTCCAAGGTCAGCACAAAACCTCCTTCTTCAGTTTCATTTTTCACTCGCTGTGTGTAACAAAAGAAGAGCTAGAGTTAGCATTTTAAGGCACTTTTGAAAACATGGTATTGGAAAGCTGAAAGAAATCATTAGCACTGATTCAGCGCTTCCTAAAACTAATCTTATATATAAATATATATATATATATATATATATATATATATATACACACATATTTTTTCACAATGAGTGCTTTAATCCTTCATCTTAAAACTAAGCAAAACCCCAAAACAAAAAAAGCCCAGCACTGATGAGCAATCTTGCAATAGCGAATCAGTGTGCACACATGAGGGAAAAACAAATGCAGTTGGGAAACAGATTTCGGTGTCAAGTTTCCCCAAGTGTTGTTATAAATATCAGGAAATTAAAAAATGCTCTTAAAATGCATGAACATTATTTAGGTCTTTAATCTGGAAGGGGCATGATTGATTTTGCAGGGTGGAAACTGCCAACTGTACCAGTGCCTGCAGATGGAAGGGGCCGGCACATAGCTGCCAATTTCAGGGAATATATTTCAACTACTCTCTAAAATGGATTGCAAAAGCTTGTTGTCTTCTGCTTGCTCCTCCAGGCTCATGCTCCACTAAACAGCTTAGGGGGAGAACAGCATCAGTCTTTTCCTGAAACAAGGACAAGGCACAGAATACAGCTATTTTAGAAATGCCAAAAAATTAAAAACCTAAACCTCTGAGAGCAATGGTGCCACAAGCTGAATGGGAAATAATAGAAAACTCAAATTTAAGTCTTACTATTTACACAGTGGCCATTTTGAACCGCAGTGAGAGGAAAACTGATCTTTAAATTTAAAGTTCACTTTTACATCCTTATAAATTATCATACAAGGAACAACATTTTCTGGAAACACAACTTCACTGTGTGAAACACATTCTTGAAGTTCCTCTTGCACTGTTAGAAAACAGTAAAATATTAAAAAGAAAAAGTAGACCAATTTTTCAAATTAGACCATCTTTAAATACAAATGTTCTTAAATCTCAGCTTCCTCACTTTCTTAAATGTCTCAGATTCAAAAATCTGGTTTCTGAGAAAACATTTTGGATGGACAACTTTAGACTATCAGAGCTGATAGCTGATGGTCTCCAAAGCTTCTCATACAGCCATTATGTCAGTGTAGAGAGAGTAATTTATTTTTTCCCCAAGTATCAATCTTGGCTTTTTTTTCTCCTTTCAGTTGGGTAGTAATGCACATCTCTTCCAAATTCTTGTCTTAGCTCTTCTCCTATACTGAAAAAATACTATCCAGTAAAAAAAGGAAATTAAGTAGTGCAAAGCCATCTTTCTAAGCCATTTTCTACATTTTTGTTCTTTCAAAGATTATCTGTTCTCTTTCCTTCTACTTTGCACTGGAAACTGTGCTTATGCCAGCACCTTGTTAAACTGATTGCTGAGTCCTTTCCTCTGGAATTTAGCACCACTACAGCAGGGTAGCAACAGAGGCTGTCTCAAATGTCTTGTGTTAAGGACAGATCTGAAAAGTTATCTGCACTGAGGAGTAAAGCTGTTTTGCTGGCAGCAAGAATACTAGAATGGATATAAAGTGTCTTGAGGAAAATTGTCTTTAGGACTGCATCCCATTAAAGACATTTCAGTGGAATTTTGTCCCACTGGTTCCAGCAGGGGCAGAACATCATTCCTGCTTTAGTTCTACTGGTATAATACATATCTACATATGTCACATCAAAATAACTAATTCTCTCCCTTGTAGGGATTCTTCCTCTATAATCTTTTTATTTATCTACAGATATCATTTGCAGACTCTTCTGCCACTACAGAAACAAAATTGCTTGTTCACATTCTTTCCCAGTACATAAGACAAAGCAAGGTGCAAGATAAGCCCTTTGCTGTCTTTCTAAAACACTCCTTTCACGCTCACTGCAGGTTTGTGAGATATACTCTAACATCATTTGTTACATATTTCATACTGCAATGCCATGCTTGATTACATCAATCTATACAAAACAGAAACTGGCAGCCAGTCTCCCAATTTCTGCCAACTGTAAAGGTTAACATGTACGTTGGCATAATGTGGGTGTGTAAATAAGGGAATTTGTGTAGTCCTTTATTTAGCAATGTAAGAAAACATATTTCAGGTCGGAGATGAATAGTTTTCCTTCCCTCCAGGTGTCTATTTTCTATTTTGGAAATTTCAAGGAAGGGATTAAACATGCACAAGCACTACTTAGCAACAAAACACTAAGGAACCATACTGTGTGTACTATAACTTCATTTCATAAGACTATCATCACAAACTGCCAGTATTTCATCACTGCCAAGATGTCTTTGGAGAGAGACAGGAGAAGTCAAGGAAGTGGCTCTCAAGACACCCCCAATAAGCTCTCTGCCATCACTCAAGCCTCCCATAAGGCAAGTTCACCATTCCCAAGGATAATTAACAAATTTACTTCTAGACCAACAACCTTTAAGAAAAAAAATATTTGCCCAATCGAGAAGGTTTATGGTTACAATTTTTCACCTTTAGAAGTTCTTTTTATTGGAAAAGTAAAGACATAAATCAGTAACTGTCTTAATCAAATACTGTCTGTATAAAACCAAGTTATATGTGTTTTTAAACTTGTAAACTAAATATTTTCTAACCTGATTCAGAAATCCAGAGTAAATTAATCTAAGGTAACTGATATTTCTCTTCATACTTTATTCTTGAATTGCACTAAATAATTAAACCGTTTGGCATGAATAAGCAGTTATTTAACAGTAAGGATGAAAATTAATTACTTGATATACCTGTGTCTGTTTGTTTAATTTATGGTTTCTGCAGCAATTTGCATTGATGACTAATAAACAAAACATTCAAATAAAGATCCACACATTTTAAGCTATAACAGTACCATATTCGCCATCCTTCTATATATACTTTACTGCCTTCCATGAATTATAAATTACTGCAATGGATTCCTCTGCAAAACAATTAGAAAACAAAGAAATGGCGAGTCATATGAAATGCAGACCGTGGTCAGAAGCTAAGTGCTTTTGAAGGTCCTATTCTCCTTAGTCTCCAGGATGAGATGTCAGAGCAGAAGGGAAAATGTAAAAGTTTGCAGCACTCATTAGAGGTGGCATGAAGGTGATCACACCTTTACCTGTGTAATGGCTTAAACATTAAAGGAGTACTAGCCCAAAAGAAAGGCACTGTCTATATACTCAGAAAAGTACCTGCAATAATTGACAGCTCTTATGCGTAATCACCTGTGCTTAAATATGGAACACTGGTTCAAAACATTCCCTGTCAAGAATCAACAGCCTAGAGAAACAGAAAATACAAAATTGGAGCTTCACAGAAAAGTTCTACCTACATCTACAGCTCCACCTTTAGCAAAAATGACTAAGCAAAAATAAGTTTTCTGTTTAATCAGCTATGAATCCATTGACATTATTTTTGTTCTGTTTTTCTGGTGTGATTGCAACATAAGGGTCAAACCCTGAAAGGTATATATTCTTAAAGAAAATGTGATGAGCACAAAAGAAACCTGTATCACTTTCAAATGGATAACCTGTGGCTGCATATCGTTACCAGAACTGACACAAGATGCACACATACCCAGTACATACCCTTACAAAGTGAAATGTACATGAGTTTGGTGTACTTACAACTGTCTTTAGATAAAAAGGGTAAAAATTGTAGAAGGCAATTATAGAATCAAAGAAGCAGAGCAATAATGTGAAAGATTTTATCTTGAAAATGTTGGATGAATGTTATGAAGTATTCTCCAAACAAAATGTCCAGTTGGAGATTTTGAATGGAAAGTATAAATTATAAGGTTTAGGTGTAGCTACGGAGCATAGATCATTTTTCTGATATTCTGAAGTGTGATGCCAAAGAAAAAAGATTTTCTGATGTGACTAGTAAAAACAAAAGCTGAACTGCAACAGGAAAAATTGTGATTAGATAAAAAGAAAAGATTTGTGATGGGATTGCCAGAGTTACTTATTGAAGAATTACTTAAGAACTACTTATTGAAGACACTTGTAAGTCCAAACAACAATATTCTAGTATGCTTACATTGGGCCGGAGTAAAAAACCCATTTAGATTGAAGGTTCTAGTGATAAGAAAACATGAGAAAATGCCACCATCTGATCAACACTTAATTAATTTCAGTAAATATGAAGCTATTTTAGTATGTCAGAATATGAATATACTGCAATTATTTTTCTTCTTCAGCGTAAGACTAATTTCTTGAGGAGAAATTATGCTCAACTTTACATATATTACTGAGAAATT
Organism: Ammospiza caudacuta; assembly: GCF_027887145.1. Classification (NCBI taxonomy): domain Eukaryota; kingdom Metazoa; phylum Chordata; class Aves; order Passeriformes; family Passerellidae; genus Ammospiza; species Ammospiza caudacuta. Next base: position 38,357,448 of record NC_080598.1, on the reverse strand, counting down.
AATAATGAAAACCTACATCAGAGATTAAGCTAGGGTGTGCTAAACAGATTCTTAAAAATGTTTAAGAATTATTGTATTTTCTATTGTGAATATAAGCAGATAGATAGACTAAACCTTTCATGGTAGGAAAGTCAGTTAACTAAATGGTATTTGTAAAGATCAGCTCAGAAACTGCAAGTACTGCAACTGCATATTTGCACAGTGCATACCAGAGTGGACCCTAATATCACCTGCAGCCTCTAAACACTACTGTACTATTGCTCTTAATAGTAATAACAACAACATTCATCTTATTGGATACAGCGGTTCCTATTTTTGTATTCACAGTAAAGCTTTAAAAATTTCCAAGGCACTTTCAGAGGTACTTTTTCTTAAAGATAAAAAAAATCCCAAGTGTTTAACTATAATCACTATTGGGAAAATACATTAGTAATGTACACTTTAGAGCACTTCTGAAAAGCTACACTCCTAATACCAGGTAAATGATATATGTTTTAGAAACACTTATGAATGCCTATTCACTTATTAGTCTGGCATGGCCTCAAAACAGTATTGGCTAAACAATAGTGCTTCCATCATGGTTTTGTGTATGGTCAATGAAGTAAATAATATGCATTTTTTTAAAACGCTTGAATGGGTGCTTACACAGCAGTTTATTCAGACCCATTATGGACATCCAAGCAAATAAATGTTCCAAAGTCCATAACTATATATTTCGTAAATACAGTGCTGCTAGTTTCTACAGAACAAATAATAGGCACTGTAACAATACCACATGCACAGGGGTTTATCCAACAATGTACTTCGCCACAAAACAGATTTCACAACTTCTTGCTGGCTTTTTCCCCTGCCCCCATAATTTCTTTGTTTTGTTTTTAAAGAAGGGTGCTAAAGGAGAGAACATTACCTTTCAAGAAGCTGTTACACTTTGCGAATACACAATCATAATGAGAAATAATAACATGAAAGAGAATTTTTTCTTGAGAATCCCTGTAAAATCCCTGTAGGCCCTTTTTGATCTCACCATCTTACTTTGACCACCAGCTGACTTAGATGAGCTCTGCAGTTGAGAACCACAGTTTTACATTAATGGCATTTGCTGCTCTGAGTAATTGCTCAGTAGAAATTCTACTGAGGGAAGGGTTTTGTATCTGAGTCAAAATGTCAATGGAGAGCAAGTGCTTTAATAATCTGATGCATAGCTAGATGTGGGCAAGAGCTTGCCTTTTGCAGCCATCCTGAAAGCTCTTTAACCTTTAATCTTCTTTCATTCGTGTTTTAGGAATGCTAACAGGATGAATGATACCTTAGGGAAGAAACAACCACTGATCAGAATTGCAGATAGATAAAGGGATAAGATTAGAATCTTGTATCTGTTTTGTAAGAAGCTGGGAGCCATTAAAGGAGGACAAAAAACTGATTTTGGCTACAGTATCTGTGCCACAGTGACAAAAAAATGTCCCAATTAATTCTTCACAGACCTTGAAGTGAATAAAAGACATGGATAGAGGGGAACAAAAAAGGGGAAGAGCGCCTAATCAAGAAGAGTTCTTCAACAAAAGCCCAAGACAACAATAAGTTAGATTTTTTTTGAGTGTATCAGGATATCCCATAGATATTTAAGATAAGCTTTAAATAGTCAAAGTAGACAAACTAAGGCTTTTGACTTCTAGATGAGCTTTCCTTACACATGGGCCCCTAAAATGATGATTTTCCAGGGGCCAAGGCAGACTAGTTTCAAAGAACAAAACATGTCTTAATCTCTCAGAGATGGAAAAGGATTCTATATTCCAAGCAGCCTGTAAATTTGCAGCAGTCTGATGATATATGAACATGACACCCTTGTAAGTATTGAAATTAAATTAAAAATAATGAACTACTTAAAGTCTATTCATGGATATTCCTGACAGAATCTACGTGGGCTTGGGAGAAAGGAAAATTTGCTAAATTCATAATTCACTTAGGAACAGTTTGCTCAGTGTATGACCCATTTAAATGTTTTAAAATGTACATTTTTTACCAGTTTTATGCCTTTTTAGTCTTCAAAGAGCCATTAAAATCACTTTTTAAAGGTCCAACAAAAGAGCTAAATGAATACAGAAGTGACACCCTTGATTTCAGAAAGGCTATGTACTCACCAGTGTACAAAAGCCTGAGTATAATGACTTCAGTCTCTTTCCAGGGGTGCTAAGGTAAGAAGCATTACAGATGAACTGGTTTTATGATACATGACCATTCTACTTCATCAATTGCATAGTGTCTTTTCTTGATGCTCTGTTGAGAAATATAGCTCAAAACCTGCTTTGTTGACACTGGATTTGTCAATGTAATCCACATTTTATAAGCTTGGGAGAAGGACATTTAAGCGTGTTAGAAGCAATAGAATATTCTGGGAAGTTTTCAGAACAAAATAAAAACATTAAATTAGTCCATAAATTTATCTTCAATGCAGCAGAAATTGATATGTGTTTATCTATTTAATTACTATGTCATTTTTCTCATGTAATTTATCTAATTTCTTTGGGGATCTTATCAGTGTCTATAAATACCTGGCTGAAAAGTGCAAAGCAGACAGAGCCATTTTTCAGCGGCGCCCTGTGACGGAGCAAGAGGCATTGAGCACAGGCTGAGGGAGAGTCCCTCTGAGTGGGGAACACTTTTGAACTCCGAGGATGACTGAGATGCTCAAGGCAGTTGTGGGCTCTTTCTCCTCGGAGCTGCTCGAAGGCCACGGGGATGTGGTCCTGGGCAAGCAGCTCTAGGTGGCCCTGCTTGAGCTGCCCGGCACGAGATGACCTCCAGTGCTCCTCCCAGCCTGCACCGTTCTGAGGTTCTATAAAAGCTGTTTATTCCAACTCATTTGTTTTAAATTGTTCATTCCTGTCTCAGTAGCATAATTTTCATACAAATTGTGCGTCTCATAAGTTTTTATGAATAACGTTTTAATCCACAAGGAAATAAAATTATTTCTCAGTTCTTTGTGTGTGTGTGTGTGTGTGTGTGTGTGTGTGTGTGTGTGACTTAAAGTGATAAACTTAATGGCTATGAATTCCTCATCCCTGGAAAAAAAATTACTAATGCTATTTTTCTGTTGTTTTTTTCAAATTCTGAAACTTACTTTGAATTTTGATAAATATATCAGACAATGAATGACTGAGACCTATTATACAATCCCTCATGAGATATTTTTCATCCTAGATTTTATTAAATAGGAATATTAGTAGTACTTCATTCAAATCAGTGTAAAATTTTATAGTACAAAAATTCATCAGGAATAGTTAATTTTGACTATACTTGCTTCTATACCAATAAAACCAAATCGTGATATGATTCATGCTTAATTTTAAAAAACTGTTCATCTGTTTTGTCATAATGGTGTTTTCACAAGTCTTTTGGTTCTATGAAGCCACTAAGGTATTTTCTAAAGTAGTTGCATTGTCCAATATCATGTGAGAAGTAACATTATTGGCCTATTTTGAAATGTTGTGAAACTGGCAGTGCAATCACTGCATCCTGCACTGTGGGCTCTCTGAGAGGAGATACTTGCTACTCATGAAACCCTAGACGAAACTCATGGAATATCCTGAGTTGGAAGGGACCCATAAGGACCATCAAAGTCCAGCTCCTGGCCCTGCACAGAAGAGGCCCAAGAATCACACACCCTGTCTCTCAGAGAGTTGTCCAAACACTTCTTGAACTAAGGCAGGCTTGGTTAACTAGTCTGGTTCACTGGCAGCCACACATTTTTTCTGCTGTGCTTTAAGGATTAGAAAGTCAGTTAGAGAAGAAAAATGAACATGCAAAATGTCGCGTGTTGCAAAATTTTGCAATTTCAACCTAATTCACATTATCTATACCATGATGAGAACTGGTTAGAATTTTCTAATTTCACTCTGCAGAGACAGAGATGAGATGAGATGAGATGAGATGAGATGAGATGAGATGAGATGAGATGAGATGAGATATGAGATGAGATATGAGAGTTAATCTCAAGACTTTTCTTGCTGGCTATGACTGTTCTCAACATAAGTTTACCATCCCACGGAAAAAAGTCCATTTACTTTGTAGTAATGATGAAGTCACAGGAGAGTCCTCAAATCTTTTTATCTCTTTCCCTCTGGAAAACAGAAACAAAGTTTTCTTCAAAAACTAAACCAGAGTAGCCCTAAAAGATTTTACAACCATGTGGTTCCTGATAATACTGCCCCAAGGTTCTATCAGAAAAGATTCTCCTACCCATCCACAGCTGTTTTTCATCTCTCCTTATAAAAAGACACTGCAGCAAAATGTTCATTGGATATAAATTAAGCACCCTTTTGAGTCATCTGTGCTGCATACAGGCAATAACAAGCAAGTTACTGAAAATTAACTAGTTACGTTTGAAGAAAATACATTGCTTTTAAAAAATACTTGGAAAGTTTTTCCCTTTTTATTTTTTATAATTTGTAATAAGTGTAATACATGGACTCCAGTAGGAAACATTTTCAATTCCTCATACCTGGCCAAAAAGCAGTCTAGTCTTTGTATTTGGTACTTTTTTTGACCATGTTTCATAAAAGGACATCCAAGGGATAGGATTTAATGTAATTTGGGAAGTTGGGTTTTTTTCGTGTTAGGGTTTGAAAACACTGCTGTTGTCAGATAATTAAAGTCTGCTCTTCGCCGCCCCCACCCCCTTGCAGAACTAGAAATCCAGAAATTACTTGTCTTTTAAGAATAACTGTAAGAGTCCATAGTTAAGACATTTAATAATCTTTTTAAATGTTTACTATAATTCATCTTGAATTTTTATTCACCAGTTTTTGCACCAGCTTTTTTCCTGTCTATTTTCTTGTCATATGACAGCTTATTTGTGGTTCAGAAACCATATTTTAAGGATAATGGGAATATTTCTACTGACATGCAGACATATTCAAGATTTTATTAATTATTTACATTTTTATCTATTTATTAAGCATTTTTTAAAGTCTTGAAATGCTTATCCAAATCAAATTTCAAGTCATGTAGCATATCTACTGGTTTAAAAAAAATGCATAGTAAAAGATGAAGGAGATATAAATTAAAATATATAAGAGAAACTACTGGAAGAACATAATGTTTCTGCAAGGCATATCATCTGTTATTGAAGATAACAAACTACTAGCAGTAAACTGTGTTATTGCAGCTGTAATAGGTGGCAACAAAACCATGATAGAGGAAGAAGTGCAGAGACCCAAAAGTTAAAAAGATCAGTAGATAAGTAGAATGTTACATGATAGCTGAAATGAGATACTCTGAAAAATTAATTTTGAACCATAATATGCCAGCAGACCAATGTGATTTGACACTAACTTTAATACAAGTTGAGAGTCAAGATATACAAAGTGAAAAATGTTGGCAAACAGCAAATGACACCCCCATCCTCAGACATGGCTGCTGATTTTAGAGGTATCTTACAAAAACCCCTCTTGCTCCAAAGACTTTTTCCTACTGAGACAAAATAAATACAATGAAGAGTATTTTTTGTTGTGACAGAGCATTGCCTACTCTGGATATCTGTCTTTTCTCCCTCAGCTTTTAGTGAACAGCCAAAAATATGTAAATTTTTTTAATCATGTCTATTTTTAGGAGTGGCCACCAATCTTGTACAGATACAACCATAAACATTTTAGGTAGGATTTTATTTGTCTCTATTAAGTCAATCCCATTTGAGCAAGAGTCTAAATGACAAAAAAAAACCTCCAAAACCAAAACCACAACCACAGGAAAACCTAGGAAAACAAAACACAACAAAACACCCAAACAAGCCCTGAGTCTAAGTTTGAATCTGAACATATGGTTTACAGATGTCATTTACCACACACTTGCTTTTTTGTATTTTTCTTCAGTAATTCCACCTTTACACTTCCTGCCATGGGTACAAGCATGTCTGGTCAAATTTTAAGGTGTTTAAAAAGCAGAGTAAGGGACAACTTTATCCTGTTTTGATGACACAGTATATCTGATGTACCTCTGCTGTAGAGTCACTGGAGACATTGGACATCCATTTTTGTGCCATAAATCCAGGGCACATCAGCCTTGCTGTGCATATAAACACATGCTGTCTCTGGCTTCCCAGAAAAGGGAAACACTGCTCTGGAAAGGTAAAATGATGGCTAATATATGAGTCTGAGAAACTGAAATCATCATTTGTAGTACACAAACATACCGATAAGAGTGCATAACTGGAAGCTAGAAAAGAATCTTTGGAATTCAATATCTCAGAACACCAAGCTATTAAAGAAAAGACAAAGTTAACTGAAACTTGATCTTGGTCTTACCAGTTGGAAAATGTGCTCACTTTCAGATAATTAAGTAGTCAAAATTACCTATCCAGGTACAGTAAAATTAGAAATCAAAGACCCTTCTAATAAATAACTTGATTTCATATTTAAAATGTGCAGTATAGCAATTGAACTTATTTTTCTATTTCAAAATATGAAGGAGCTTCAATATTCAAAAGTTATAAGACAGAGTTTTGTATACATATACATATATGTTTATCCTTCACTTGAAACCCTTTTTTAAAATTTCATTGTTTCAAAATGTTCTTCTTTATTTTCCTTCCATTGATTTTCTGTATAGACAAATATTCCTCCTTGCTCCTTTTCTCTGCCTTTCCCAAGTGAAGCAGCACTATTGGAAAGAAAGGCAAAAAGGGAATGCTATTAACCACAGCTGACTCTGCCCTAGTCTTGGCCTCTATACAGAATTAGTGCAACATATGGCCTCAGATAAGAGCAATACATCTGAGCAGGGTCTGACTGACAGCACTACCTCTAGGTATGCCTGTGAGTGGCCTTAACACACCTGAGTGCATCGCTGGATTTGTGCTTTGGTCCTTAAAGCATGAGAGCCTTTCATTTTTCAAATTGTTTAGGCCATCCTTGTGAAGGGTCTAACAGCAACAGACTTTGGGAGGGTAAGCACCCAAAAAGGGAAACCTACCTAGCTTAGAACCTGCTTGTTGAAATTAGGAAAAACTTGTTAAAGATTCACTTAGAGGAAAGGAGCAGATCATGGTTCCAGTCATTTACTAAGGTCTGCATTGTTGCACAAAATACAACATGGGAATCTTTCACACACATGGTGGTAATGCCTGAAACACTGAATGAGCTCTCTGACTCACACAAATAGGCAAAGAATTGACACTAGATAAACCTGCTTTTCTGCTCTTTTCTGGATGTTTGATAGCTATCCCTCCTCTGAGATAGCCTTCTATCACAGTCAGCAAAAGGGATGCTGCTCTCAGCAACTTCAAATCACAGCCTTAGTGCCAGCCCAGTCTCAAAAGGTGTTTAAATTAAGTAAACTGGGGCAGCTGGGGCATAGCCTTATATTCTCTTTTGTCTTCTGTTACAAAAACTATAACCTTGGCTAAAGGAATGAGCTAGCAAAAGAAAAATATTTACAGAAAGACTCAGCAAATGACATTTGCTAGACATCCTAGGCCTACCTTAGGATATTTTTTCATATTGGTTCACAGACTGTTTAAACTTTTAAAAGAACATATTTTTAATTGATGGAAATATGATTCCTATGCAAGCATGCCAGTACATCCAGTATTGCCAAATAGAGTGCTAACATTCTGAAAACTTCAGACTTTGCTATTGTTATCACTCAGCAGCTGCTGCATTTGGTGTGATCTGTCCACAAAAAGCAGCTAAAAAGGCTTGTTGAATTTTTTTCCCCTATATTAGATGCCCTTTTCTTCCACCTTCTTCACAATTAAAACTACATGACCTCTTATTAACTATGAAGAATCATGAAGATATCATCTTTCATATAGGAATTTACACATGGGGAGACTCTTTCTCTATTGTCCCTCAAATAAAATTCTAACAACTTTTGAATGACACAGACAGAACTACAAACAATATCTTAATGTTTACTTAAACAAAGTACAGCATGATCTAAAGAAAATTTATTACTAGACCAGCTATAAACAAAATAAAATATCATGTATTTTCCTCTTTCCTGAAAAATTTACATAAAGTCAAGTGAAATCTAATTTGCCCTTTCTGTAGTGCTGAATTGATTGGATAATGGTAAGACTTCCCAAAGGATTAAACCATTTCTATTTGAATGCTGATTAGTCTGACAGGGTTTTATTGACAGTGCATGTATATATTAACACACAAACTCCTGCCACTTCTATTAATTCAATGTGGAAAATAATTTTTTAGCAGAGACTCAGATTTCATGTTTATAACTTGACAAATTAGTTTAGTGCTGCTGTGGAGATAGAATCAAACTGCTGTGTTTACACTATGTTGCCTCTTCAACTATGACTATATAAAAACAGCATTTACGAAAGGAAATGGAAATTCACTTTAGACATGAATGCTCTGCTCAAGTAAAAGTTCTGGAATTTAAGAAGCACTTAGTTGCTGCATTAGGCCATTTAGGATGTTTCAGCGTCTCAATTGACTGTAATACCAATCTGCTCAAGTGCCCTGTTAATGACCTTCCATCTCACAGCAAGCTGAGGAATTCAGTGTTTATACTTTTCTCTTTTTTTTGTAACTATACCATGAACAGACTGAAGGACAGATCCTTCTTTCTCTCACTACTGTGGCAGAAGTATGTAAATTGTTATCACTTCAGACAAAAACCCTCTAACCTTCCTGTGTCTTAATGAAAATTACCATTGGCAAAAATTAGAAAGAGGGAACCGATTCAAATAGGGTGTTAAACATGAAGAAACATAGAGTTTTAAATGTTGATTCTAAATTTTAAAAAATTGTATAAATTAGCTCCCATGTTGCAGCATGAAGCATTCTTAGTTTTGTGTTATTGTTCTAAATGAATACCTACAACACAGTAATATGTATCTAGACTGAGAACACCACTACCATTTCTCAAAACACTCCCTAGAATTTTAATATAACTAGTAAGCAATGTAAGATATATATATATATAGGGAGAGAGGATTGGATCTGTGCCACTGATCTAGCTTCACTGCAGTCAAAAATATGAGTCATTTTCACAAACTTAACATAAGATCCAGAGTATCGGCTATGTTAGCAAACCAGAATACTTAATCATCTACCCTGCCATGTCTTCACCAAATGGACTAAGAGCATGAGAAAACTTCCTTGAATGATATCACTAGCACTTGTCTGCATTGCCTACATTTTATTGTGGCAGACTAATAAAAATTTGAGTTAGAGTATTTTGAAAAATACTGTAGCCAAATTCCATTTTTTCATTTTTCTTCACAATCCTAAAAATACGACAAAATACAAACACTTACTTACTTTTGCACTCCTTTTTCCACCAAGAAGCACGAGGATCCTTTGTGATATATGAATTCTAAATTATCATGAAAAAACTATTAACAAAAAAAAATTCTGTGATGCTCTCAAACGATTCTAATAGCTGAATACTAATTATGGAGAGCAATAAAGAATTCAGAAAGTAGTTGCTCCTCCACTCTCCCAAGCATAAATTTGAGAATGTAAAACTCTTGGTGTGAGTTTGGAATTCTGGTTTTGCACATCCAGAAAAGTAATCAATGCCTTTGAAAAGCAGAAATTATTTTAGGATATCCATTCTTAAAACCCTCAGTAGGCTATGGGAACAGTACCTGGCCAAGGATTGCAGTTATCCCCAGTTCTTCACATGCTATTAAGGAAAGTTTAGAGCCTTTAGTGTACCGCAACATGACAGACATATGTAAGCATACAGTTAGAGCCTAAAATTATGGCTGTTAAATGAACATGATTCAGTCTAATTTTCATCTCATTCATAGCATAGATCACATCAGCCAGTATGTTTAGTTAAATTCTTGGTCTCTTAATAATGCTACATAGCAAATACCATCATTGAAGTTAGTGGGAATTACATGGCTACAATCTCTCTGTACACTCCTCATACTAGAGTCTGACTGGAATGGGAATTATCATGTTTGAGATTTAATCCTATCAGGAGGAACATGTAGAAAGGCTTAGCTAAAACTAGTTAACATTTATTACCCTCCAGCTGAATCAGTTTCCATGTTTTAAAATGCTCTTTTCAGGAAAACATTCCATTTTTCTTAATGTTTAATGCACATTCCTTTTAATTTACTATGGAGAAAAGTATCTATCAAATATCAATTCCTCGTATTTCCCAGTTAGTTCATTGAGCCCTAGTCCTCATTTTTAGCCCATTAACAGATCCTTAGGAATAATCTTGTCTAGCTTTTCTCATGTTATGAGGGTTTTTGCAGAAATATATTTCCAAGGGTTGTACGTTAAATTAGGTACCTCTGACCACAACTGATAAATCCTCAAGGCTAGGTAAGAAAATAAACCATCTGCACTTAAGATGTCTAAGTACTGCTTTCACAAATGTAAATTTCATTTCAATAAACGTGAGGTGCCTAATCAGACTCAGACACCTTGGTTTGAGTATTATTGCCACCCCTACTAAGATGGGGTTCCATTTCAGGCACGGAATGCAGTGAGCAAAAAGGACTTGAAAACCAATTAAAATAGAAGCATTTGGCAAACCTCTGCAAAAGCAGAAATCTGCCCTGAAATAAATTTTCAAGTGCAAAATTTCAAATGCATTGAATCTGTGGACACTTCTGAGAGCTCCACAAAGAGCACCATTTTCTGAGCATGGCAGAAGTTAACCAGCTTTACAAAAGCCTGGGATGCCAGTGGTGTGCTCTGGAGCTCCAGCTACTGGCATCAAGCATTTTGCTGTTCGCAGAAATGGCACTCAAAGCTGTACCAAACTGAATTTTCTAAGTAGCCCTGAAGCAACAGACAGAGGTGACAGATTAGCTTGGGCAATTCTTGGCACAGAGAGCCAAGAGCAAGAGAACCTGTAACACAAAACCAAGCCTAAGCATTGCACACACAGTTGCACTGTTACATGCACCAGCTGAGAGCCTTGTCTAGAAGGAGCCACATCTTGAGGGGATATCTTTATAATAATCTAGCCCCCCTAGGTTTTATGTGTTGAGAAAGACCAGTTGAGAGGGGGCAGATTTTATAATGGACTGCTTGCAGTTTTTGAAATTAGGAACTCAAGCAACCAATTGTTCATTTAAAATTTAGAATTCTGGCTTAAAACGTGACTAAAGCTGCAGCAGTAGTATAAACTTTTTTTCTCCTATTAACACATTAAACCAGCAAAAAGAGCATAAACAAAATGGAGCTTAGTCAAACATTATATTTAGTGTACCATTCTTATTAAGTGTGTTATAAGAGCAGAAACATCATTTAACACAAATTTCTTCTCTTTTGAGAAGAGATTTTTCTCAGATGTTTGAGACTTTTGAACTTCAGGTGTGTTTAAATTCTAGTATCTTACAGTGATGCTGTGAAAACTTTCCTAAACATCAAGCTAAGAAGCATTTAATTGAAACATTATTCTGATACAATGACATCTTCAGATTTGTCCTGTCAAGTCTCTTCTTTTCTTATCAGTAAATAGTGAGCCACACTGATCTCAGAGCTGGTTCACTGACACCAGTGTTCCCTTACTTGCAAACCAGACTATGGAGAAAAAAAGAATGAAGCTCAGAAATGTAATTTCAAGCCTGCTTCTTGTCCAGATTTAAAGTTGAAACATAACTACAGAAAACAACCAAACCTAGGATCACTGTTACTGAGAGATCCAAACTTTTCTTCATTACAATTCAGAAGGCAAACATTTTGCATTAAGCTATTATTTGAGAGAAATTAAAATGTTTGTGATTAGTGTTTCTGTAAAAGAGAAGAAATTTGCTTTCTTAGCTCCTTAACTCTCCAGAGACAACACCAAAATTCTCATTGCCTCATTTTAAAACGTAGGCCTTAATATTTCAAGACTTTTCCAGAAAAGCAGGGATCTCTTGCTTAGAATACATCTTCAGGCTCCCAGGATCTGAAGCCCTGAGTCACACAGCACCCTGTCATTTGGAGAAGGAGCACCACAGCAAAGAGCACAAAGCACAGAGCCTTTAAACCTGGGGGGCTCAGCTGGACGTTGTTTCCCCTAAAAGCCTGGGTTTAGTCATTTTCTGGTGCTTTTGATAGCTGGTTTATGTTGGTTGTTTTGGGTTCAGCTCTTTCTGCTCACTGAAAGAGGCCCACACTGCATCCTCCACATCTCCCTGCAGTGCTGAAGCTGCGCCGGGAGAACAGCAGGACATACAAGCAAAGGGAATGGGGACAGGACACTGCCCATTGCCTTGGGAAACACCCCAGCAATCTGTCTTCATCTGTAAACCCAAGAACTGAGCTGCTCTTTGTAAGTTTTAAGGATGCTTGTGGTGTGGCATGGAAGTATTTCAGCTCTTTTAAGGCTTTTCATTGGGATGCTTTACAAGATCATCAATTTTACATTTGCTCCCCATGTCATTGTTCCATTATTCAAGCTTGTTTTGACACGATATTAATTTATAATTTCATGCCTTGTGTTTCCATAGCATTTACAAAATTATTATCCATCCATAACAGTCTTCACACAGACCAACTCACCACGCAGGTAACTACATTTCTGATGTGTTTCTCCTTGTAGACTATTTAGAACATGATTAACCTTAAATCTTACTATATTCATCTATTAAGCTCATAATTTCTGAACAGAAAAAAAAATACTAACCCTTGCCGGAGTTTAAGAAAATGATTGTTTAACTGAATTGACACATCTATACAGATTTTTATTTCATTTTAAGGGAGTACTTCAATATGAAACAATTTTACTATTGTCACTAAGTATGGAGACTCGGATTTTTTGCTGGTTTCTAAGTACACATGTAAGTGACTACTTGTACAAAGTATTTTTACTGACAAGTCATTTGTCCTTCAAAGAAACAAATAAAAATGGAATTGAGAATGCAAATATAAACTGCCCCGTCACTGTTTTACAGAATTAAAATAGAAAATTTAAATGCAATTGAACTTCAGCATGGTTTTTGCAAGCAAATGATAAGTTGTTCAAATTCCTAGAACAAGAGAAAAAAATTCTAAGGAAGGGGAAGCATTTGCAAGAGTTTCTGCATATAAAGCATTTATGATGCCTGCAACAAATTGCAATTACTCTCACTTTTTAAAAGAAATAGGTGTAAGATATATACTGATATCTACCTGGCTTTAGAACAATAAAAGCATCATATACAATAAATTATAATAAACTGTCTTCTTGACATAAAATTACCTTACAACATACTCTTAATTAACCAAATATTTTTCTTGAATATGACACATTAGAATAAAAATAGAACCATAAAAGAAAATCTACATATTAACATAGTGAACTGTCAAGATCTGGCCTTTTTTTATATAATGATGCCAGGAAATATTGTGTTAGGGTTTTTTCACAAAAAATTTATTTTCTGAAAAATAATAGTCATTGAAGTGTGTTTCCCATAAATGTTTGTTACAATTACACACCTGCACGTCTTGAAAAATATTTGCTTGCCACAGTCCCTTCCCTTCCCAAAACATCAAAATGCTTTCTGAAAAATTTGTTCATTGGAATATGATTTTTGAAAATTATCCATTTTTTAGGATAACCTCTGGGCAAGGTATTCTGAAAATGATAAGTCAGGGCATGAAAATTTATTCTGTTTCAATCCAGAATTTTTTTTAAGTTTTCAAGTTGACAGACTGAAGAAATTCTTCATTTACCAGTGTTTTTAAAAATGCATGAAAATAACATCACTTTTAGAACTGATGTTCAAAAACACAGCCCAGAGATACCTCCCAGCAGCTTGCAACTAGGCAAAGGAGGCTCTCTGCAGTGGCTGCTGTCTGAGCTTTCAGGCTCCAGCTACTCTCCCCATGGGAACACCTGACTTCACTGGGCTTAATCCCTGTAGGGCACCCATTGCATCTGCAGAATTCCCTCATAGCACCCACCAAAACTGGCTGCAGAGACTGTAGAGGGAACACGTGCTGTGTTCAATTTTGTGCTGTGCCCACTGCCACGGCGCTGCAGTCGGAGCCCCGGCTACACTGTGCCATTGCCCTGCTTCACAGCAGCCAGGCAAAACTCCAAGGGACTCCTTGATAGCTTCAATCGGAATAATAGTGATAAAAGACATTTATCTGGTCTAATTTGCTATTTTGCCTCCAGTGCATAAGATAAGGAAATTAAGACCTAGACTGAAAATCAACAGACATAGGGGGCTTTTTTCCCCTTACTGTTGTATAAATTGTTAAGAAACAGATTGTAGGATGCCTGAGGTCATGAATCATTTATTAGAAACAGGTAATCTGGCTTCTAGATTCAGCTTCAATGTGTGCTTTAGAAAAAGGTGACAGCTTCATCAGAAGAGACAGAAGAATTTCCTTGTATTCATAATCCTCTCCCCAAACCTTCCCCCTTCACAACAAAGTCCTCCTTGTAAAATGGGAAACACAACTAAGTAGTCCACTCTATTCAGGGCAGCAAGTCTGAAACAAAACAGGCCCCATGGGGCAGGCTACCCAGGTCATCAGACTGCAGAAGTGTCCTGAATACTTCTCAATCTTTTCTTTAGGAAGTCATGTAGGCAGGTATTTGCTGGACCTGAAATAAGAGTCCCAGTCTCCATCACTTTCAATAGTTACAGTTAGTACCCATTTAGAGGAATTTTATCAGACATTTATCGCTTCAAAAGCGGTAGCATTACTGAACTACAAAGCAAAAGGGAAAGCATCTCTTCCTGCTGTGGAATGAAGTCTTTCTTTTTGGTAGTACTGTGAGCACACTGAAACATACATTCTGGAAATCCAATAAACACAGTTCTTTTAAAAACACCTTTTTTTTTTTTTTTTTTGGTAAAAGCAAATGTTAATGATATCAGCCCTTGAATAAAATGTACCTGGTTTTGAATTTTGACTGATAACCTGGAAATCAATTTTTTGCAATGTTTTAAAGTGAATTTTAGAAACTCCATATATGCATCTACCAAGCTACATTTGGTTTTCATCCATTATTTTTATTTGTCACATTCTTTGCACTCTTATGGCCCTATTTTTTACATTCCTCTACTTAGTATTTCTTTCTAAATTCCAACATGCAATTTTACGTAGGATTTCCCTGGTCATTCACAGATAATATATGCAAACACTCTGTAACCATGAAAATAGTGATGCCATTTCTTCCTTTTCTTTCTTTTCTTTTAAGAAATCTGTTTTATTATTATTGTTGTTGTTGTAATTATTAAGTGGCAAGTATATCAGTCTTGTGGGAACAGTATAAAAGGCAAACAAAAGGGTGTTGAAATAAATACAAAATATCTTGCCTATCAAAAAATATGGATTTATTTTAGCTCTTAACAAAATATAATTCTTACAGTTATCACATATATTTGCTAGGTGCACATTTTAAGCCGTTGGATATATTTTCATTATCAGGTCTTTGGTGAAACATGTGAAAGTCCTATGCTCTCCAGCAACTTATTTCACAGGCTGTATGTTACAGAAGTTTGGAGAAGGTGAAATTTCTACATTTTTTATTTCTGGAATCTTTCCAGTTCTAATGTGAGCTGCATTGGCAAGAGTTCATCCAGTGCCACAAATGTGTTTCCAGTTTCCTCTGCCCACTGATGAAGAACAGAAACTATCCTTGCTGGTTTCAGAAGCTGCTGCCTGAATAATGAAATAAGTACATCCTTTAGTGCAAGTGGAGCAAGAACTCGTCACACTTCTGTTACAGGGACTGGTAACATTTGTAATTGTTAGCCTCTACTGATTTGTTTAACTTTTCCAACCACATCAATGAAATTTCAGAATAAAAGGTGATAAATCATACTTTAAGCATGCAAAGTAACTTCCAAAAAAGTCTTATTCTGTAGAGGCTAAAATTACTTTCCTAGTTTCCAATTTTAGTTACTTGTGTTATACTGATAGCTAGACAAAGCACACACCTTGATTTTTCTTTTTTAATTTTTATTCTGCTATCAGCACTTTCTATATATTGCTGTGTATGTCATACATACATTCACTTTTCACCACGATACTACCCAAAAGGCCCTTATGGCTCAGAACCACTACATTGACCTAAACCAACTTTCATCACAGAAGAACCAACAGAATTCAAATCAACTCACTGCAAAAATAATCAATTTGTTGATCTCTGCAAATGTACTGGATACAGGGACTTTAAATGTGTTAATTATTTAAATCTGTGCAGATTGTGCATGCCAGAGTGGCAACTAAGTGAACCACTTTGGGTCTGCTTTTATTTTCTACGTATCTATCCTCATTAAGGGTCTTTACCTGACCCCAACGTAAATTAACCTATCCCCAGAACACCCACCCCCAATACATCTGTCTCAAAAATTAACAAGAATATTGACACAAGACTCTTCTAACACCCTCTTGGGGTGTGCTTGGCCTGCTTGCTTACTTCAGTGCTTGTTATCAAGTCTGTCTTCACTAGTCAGAGTGGTAAGTCTGTCCTTCAGCACAGCTATTAGGAGTTTTACCTTTCCAGAATCCTAAGGAAATAATTAATCCAAAGTTAGCATGCAGTACTTCTTTTTTCTAGGGTCAGCATTCTCACAGGTCTGAAAAAACACTTGCCAGTTGCTTGAGGTCAGGAGTTCAGTCTCGCTCATCCATTCTGCAGTGAGCTGCGAGCCTGCAAGAGCAGAAGTGGGCCTTGTGCTGTCAGCATCTTTTTTACAGAGCTGCTGCTCACCAGGTTGAGCTTCTCCTTTTAAATGCCAGTCATCACAGATTAAGTGTGGAGAACTACTCTATCCTACTGTAACTTATCTAGGGAAGGGACTGCTTATTGTGATCTATAGCCTTACTACAAGTTATCTGAAATCTCACCCACCATTAAAATTATTCATAAATTTTGCTTTATAACTAATTATCAGAGATAAAAAGAAAATCAAGATCATTTTTACTCCATGCACTATACACACCTGATTCTTTAACTTGGCCAGTTATTACATGAGCAAAATGAGTAGCTGAAATTAGGCCCACCCTGTCTGACAAACAAAGAAAAAGTTGTGGATTATGCAGTACATGATGAGAAGAGAAAAAAAGACCTCTGGGGAAAAAAAGGTGCTCTGACAACAGGAGCATCTTGGGAAAAATAATAGATAAAGTTTTGTGGATATGTGCCTACAGCATAGCTCCAAACCAGAGCTTGGGTGAACATAAACTCGGCACTGTTCCTAGCCTCACAATGATCTTTGAATGCAAACACTAGGCTTTTCTTCATTAATAGTCAAATAATTTAAACAGAAGTTTTGACCAAAGAGAAGTCTGTAAACTCTGAGTTAGAAAGGTAGTTCGCATAGATGAGACTCAGTGCATTGCTCACCCATGTTTGCAGTTTTCATTACTGCTGAACTCAGTTTGGGACTCTGGTCGCTGGGTTCCTTGTATGCACATATCACATGTGTACACACACAAACTTGTACTAATTCCAGCTTCACGAATCAATCATGCTTCACTTGAATGAGTTATTGCTACCACACAACAGCTGCTGAGACTGAAGCCACTCATCCATTACAGCAGCTGTCATTTCAGCTGCATGACCTCCTTCTACCAGCTTTCAGTCACCCAGCTTAGATTTTTTTCTCTTGAAATTCCTCAATCTGACTGAAGGACCATCCAAGTCATCACTGGTTGTCAGCAACCTACAGATAAACAGTTCTCTGAGCCTATAGGCCTGCACACTTTGCTTTCATCTTACTCTCCACTTTAGCTGCTCCCAATAATTAGCCAACAGAACTGCAGATCACAGCCTAACAAAGCAGCTGGTGCAGTTCAAAGGCCAACTGGCACGCTAAGAGGAAGTCCAGCCATGCACTCCCACCTCTCTCCTACCACCATCTGACCCCTCAGCAAGTAGGTTAGAAAGCCACTCCAACAAACAAAAGAATGCAGTAATCTTCCCCCCAAACTAGCTGGTGGTAGGATTAAGTAAGCATTAGTGCCAGGAGAAGCACAAAGCCAGGCTGGAGAGGAAGGAAGTGGGAACATCCCTTTCAGCAGGGGTTAGCCTTTTCATTGGCCTTATCTGCATTGTCAGGCTGTGGTTGGAGGTGTGTGCTCCAGGAGCAACTGAGCAGGCTTAACAGCTTTCTGATGCCAAAAGGAGCAGTCCCATTCTCCTCTGCCTTGCATTCCATCTCTGGCATGTATCTGACCCCTCAGCAAACAGACTCATTATTCCCACCAAAAGCTATTTCCTCTATTGGTTGGGTTAGTTTACCCATGATTTAATGGACTGAATTGGCTCAGAGAGAGGTCAGAGAAGCAGCAAGCAACAAAGAAGAAGCGGGGGAAATGCACAGACTGGAGAAGTGGGTACACAGTGCTGCCCTTTCAGCAACAGCAAGCAGGCAAGTCAGCTCAGCCATCTCATCCCAGTGCACTCCCAGCCACCTAGTTGGCAGCTGGCCAGCTTTCAGAGGGAAAACAAGCCAAGAAGGATGTGGTTCTACCTACCCAGCTGACAGCTCTTTCTTTTGGGACTAACAGCACCCTTCAGCTTAGTGCCTGCTAGTCTCAACAGGCTACAATTTATTGTCCAGCACTCCTCAGCTGAGATAGGATCAATTAGGATTCACCATATCTGCAGGGACACCACAGTTCAAGCTCCATCACTAAGCCTTGTGCTGCAAGACCTGCTTACTTTCTGTAGCCTTCAGTCCCTTGCAGGAGGGTCAGAAGCCCTCCACTGCTGGGAGCCAATGGAGCTGGCACAGCCACCTTTACCCCTCCCAGGGCAGCCTGGCCTCCCTCCAGCCCCTCCTGCTCCATGTTCCTCTTCCCCATCCATCTGCCCCAGGAGAGGGACTGTGGGGCTGCTCTGTGAAGGCATGGTCCTTCTCACACAGAAGGCATGGTCCCTTCTGCACAGGAACTTCAAACACGCATTGCCGCCATTTACTGGCTGCCTTGAGTTTTCCTGGTTGAAAAACACTACATTCAGTTCAGAACTGGCAAACAAATGGGACGGGGAACAAGCACTCCTAAGTGATCTCCTTTGTCAGGTTTGAAAATCTGAAGATGCTTTTGTAGCGAGTGTTTTTCCATATAAAACATTAAATATAAAATCTTTTAACTGTGGTACAGAGAAATAATCATTATGACACTGCAAGTCCCATCTTCCAGTATTTACAGAACAGAAGATATATTAAATACTATTTCTAGATTACACTTCCATCCTTTGAAGAGGTTAAAAATTGTCATTAAAAAAAAAGTTAAAGAAAACAGAAAAATAAATCAATTAATATGCAAATAAGTGAATATCAAGGCCATTGTAGATCTTCTCTTAAATACATTTAATAGAAAGCCCTGAAATGAAAGCAAATTAACATTTTGAAAAACAGTTTGAAAATTAAAATATTTTAGTTCTGCAGTAACTGTAGGAACATATTACGAAGTTAGGCAGCAATCATATGCATAATTAAAGAAGTGATTATATGTATATTTATACCATCAATGCATAATCCTCAATTTGTTTAACATAAAACAGAACATCAAGGAAACGAGAATTTAAATTCCACTTGCTTAATATGGAACATTAAGTACACAAAAAATTGCTCGTAATTTTAAAGTGTATAACTTGAACAAAATTTCAAGGTGGCAAATATTGAGAGGAAGTAATGAGTGAAAAGAAAAGGAAAATATTAATATTATGCTTAATGAACAGAAGCTTCATTTGTAATAATTAAGGAAGGGTATGCTCCCATTTCAAATACTTAAAAAGAAAGTAATGCCAATTAGCAAGACATCTCTTCATTTTACACAAACAAGGTAGATATGAGAGCTCTTAAATTCTTACATAGAATTTTTGTCTGGCTCCAGCACATCAGGAAACACATACAAACCATAAAAAAAGTCTGTATTAACAACTATCTCAGAAGCATTTGCTTATATTCAGATTAATAATGGCTTGCATTCTGTGTTTGTTATGAGACACAGGGTTTTGCACGACACGTTCAAGCTGGCTAGTGCACTGTCCACTAGTTTTTCCTCCTTTGTGCACTCTTTCCCAGAAGAGAGAAGTCTGAAAAACTGCAGTGGACTCCCAGTAGAAAGGCATGAAAAGACTGCTGGTTGTCAGAGAGGGGTCCCTGTGAGGTGTTCCTGAGGAGCAGCCAGACTTTCTTCACAGATCCAAGGAGCCATGGTCAGAGACCTGCAATTTTGAGGAAAGGTGATATCTGCTTTCTGATAAACACTCAATTTCAGGGACCCAAACATAGAGACACCAAATCATTCTTCCTTGAATCTCAGCCAAGGGCTGTAGCAAAGATTATTCCTTCATATTTTTTTCTCACAGAGTGTAGAGCATACTCATCTATTTTGATAACAGTATTTACAGTGTTTTCTTTTAGCCTCTTTGGAAATGGTACCCAGCTGTCTTGAAGGCAGCCTTTTTTATATTTGATTGGCAGCACTCTCAAGACCAAATATTGAGCTGTTCTCAGGAGTTAAAGAGCTATCACTGTAAATATAATCTTCTGTCTTACCAAGAGTTCTGTGGTTAGTTGGATACCAGAAATAGATATTAGCTCGCATTGCCAATGTTGTATGGTCTTGACAGGTTAAGGAGTCACCCATCATCAAACTTAAAAGTTATTCTAGAACTTTTTACACCCTTAATTGTGCTACTCAAGGGATTCCACCTTTCCACTGACTGCTCAGCTTTTCTTCTGTGCACAGATAATATATTATATACCATAATATATTAACAGCTCCTGAGCAGGGAGGAAGTACTATTTTGGACAGAATATGCACGCCTTCTAATGAAGGAAAACAAAACCAAAAACCAAATAAGTATTTAATTTTTCATTTCCTTATTTTTCAGTGTTTGTGTTCAAAAGATGACATATATAGTCATGTTAAAGTTAATATATGAGGGACTGATATCAGACAAGTAAGAAATTTTGGATTAAGCAGCATGTGGTAATGTTTGAACTGTAGCTTAACATTTAAAATTATTTGTATATTCAATATTATCACTTTAATTATTGTAGTATCTTAATATTTATTCAAACCATTATTATTTATGCAACAATTTCAGTGAAATGCATTTTAAAGATCTTGTAAAGCTATCAAAATACTTTTTCCTTTGTTGTTTATACATTTTGAGAATTTTTAGAATGGTTAATGCTATGTATTATAGGAGGAGAATATTTCTATTAATTGCTTACTTAGCACGGAATGTTTCTACTAATTTAAAACTGTTGCTCAAATTAGTCCCTCTGGTTATCATTAGAACCATGAGACACTGAAAAATCAAAGCTGTAGAACAAGTCAGTGTCAATGACAGCTGCAAAAATGATAAGTCAATAGAATTAATTGAAATATTTTTGTGCAAAAAAGTGTTGGTTTTATGCAAACATAGAAGCAATGTTAATCAACCAATGTTTAAAAGTATTAAAATAGGAAATGCCATTTCATGATAGAATTTATCATCAATCAGTTATAAAAAAAGCTCGAAAATATTCATCCTCATTTAAAATAATTAGTATTTTAAATATTAAAAATTAAAAAATAGGGGAAAATGCTTTGTTTATGCATTGCATGTTAAAAATACTTTCAAGTAAGCTAATGAGGAAATCTTCTCAGTGTTTTTTTATGATATTCACTTATTAAGTTGCATTTATACTATACTAAATTTCCTGTGTGTTATCCTGTGCACATAGGATGAGAGTTAACCTGCAGACTGTCAGTATCACATGAGTGATACTACATGTTCCAGTTTAAAGATTTTGCCCCGATATTGGGGTAAAGCTCTGCTGATTTCTTCTGGAGAGGGTGCTCAGTGCACACCATTGCTCCTGATATTTTCTCTTTGCTGCTGTAGTCTGAAAAAAAATTTTTATCCTCAGTTAGATATTGCTGTAACTGTTGTTATTGTATCCACTTCTTAAATGTCCTATCATTCAACTATCTGCCCTTAGAAATCACTTATAATAATTATGCATTGCATAATGTGATCTTGACTAGCAAATATTTGTGGTATTGTAAAACCAGTTTTTACAAAGAAAAACCCTGAGATGATCTTAGTAATACGGAGCTCTGGGGCTTGAAATAATACTAGAATCTAACTGAGGATAAATAATTCTAATGAAGTAGACTGTTAATAGTTCTCATAACTCCTGCAGATACTGTTTTCCTTCAGTGTTATTTTAAGGTCTTAAATAACATTTAAATATTTTACCTTTCTTCCATGGGTCCATTCTTTAGAGGAGAAAATTTACAGCCTTGAAAATTAGTAAGTAAATAACTAATTTTAATGTACTCCATTTTGCTAATTAGATATTATTTAATAACGTGAGTTACACTTTTACAACACTTTTTATATTAGTGCTCCTTTTGATTTTAAGAAAAGGGGATCTACATAAGAAGAAACCTCATTACAAGTGTCTTCTATTAAGTCTTTGTTGAGAATTTTATATGCCAATTATGGAGTGTTCAGATTTGCAAATCATGGTCTACCAATGCCTTTACAGCAGTTAGTGAATATCAGTTTGAAGCTAAAAAAAAAAAAGTGTTATATAAAATACTTAAATATATACTGAGAGAAAAGAAAAGCAAGTTCTTTTAAGTGCTACAATAGTCTTCTTTAAAAACTGTAATGAACCAACCTGTCCTTTAAACCCTACTTATTTTAGAAAAACTATTTTGGAAAATCTCAGAATTGACACCTGGATAAGTTATAACCTCATACTAGAAATGTAAAAGACAATTGAGAGTCTTGGATTTTTATTTCTATCAAATAAAAGAATTCCCAAGATAATTTGGAAGGAACAAAATGTGTTCAAACTATTGTAAGGTAAAGAAGCAATATTAATTGACATATATTGCAACACTCAATGGGATATAGTGTGAAGTGTTACACGAAGTCTGTGTGAATTTGTTCGTCAGTCCTGTCACTTCAGTTTTAAGATGTGTTATGTGGAATGATTTACAGGTACAAGGAACTAAAAAGGAAGACATCACCATTTCACACCAAGGAATGTTCCAATTATACTCTGTTACCTGTATTAGCAATTTATAATTTCAAATATCGAAAGTATAGGGCCACTGTTCTGTGTTGTTAATTGATATGGATGTGAATGTGGTAACTATTTGTCATTTTTAGAATATTGAATGTGATAGGATGTCAATATGTAGCAACTGTATACCCAATATTTTCAAGTAGGAAATGCCTCCATTGAGCATGAAAAGGACTTTTATTTACAGAATCGTAGAATGGCCTAGATTTGAAGGAATCTTAAAAATCATCTAGTTCCAACCCCCCTCTTTTGGATAGGTGTAACTTTCACTAGGTCAGATTGTTAAGAGTGCATCCAATCTGACTTTAAACACTTCCAGGCATGGGACAGTGACAGATTCTCTGGGCAACCTGTTACAGTGCCTCATCACGCTCTCAGTAAAGAATTTGTTTCTAATATCTAATGCAAACCTATTCTCTTTCAGTTTGAAGCCATTCCCCATTGTCCTGTCACTACATACCCTTGTAAACAGAGCACTGGAAGGCTGCAATTAGGTCATGGAGAAGACTTCTCTTTTCCAGGCTGAACAATCCCAGTTCTCTCAGTCTTCCATTGTAGGAGAGATGCTCTATCCATCTAATCACCTTGGTGTCCCTCCTCTGGATTCACTCCAACAGGTCCATGTCCTCCTTGTGCTGGGCACCCCACAGCTGGATGCAGCACTGCAGGTGGGATGTTATAAAAGCAGAATAGAGGGACAGAATACCATTCCTCACCCTGCTGG
This sequence comes from Ammospiza caudacuta, assembly GCF_027887145.1. NCBI lineage: Eukaryota > Metazoa > Chordata > Aves > Passeriformes > Passerellidae > Ammospiza > Ammospiza caudacuta. The sequence goes on along the minus strand of NC_080598.1, from coordinate 38,333,758 downwards.
CCACGCTGCTTTGGATGCAGCCTGGGACACTGCTTTGGCTTTCTGGGCTTCAAGTGCACATTGCCAGCCCATGTTCAGTCCCTCACCCACCAGCACGCCCAAGTCTTTCTCAACAGGGGTGCTTCAAACCCCCATCTGTACTGGTACCAGGATTTTCCTCAGCACTTCGTACTTGGTCTTGTTAAACTTCCTGGGCCCATTTCTTGAACTTGTTCAGGTCCCTCTGAATGGCCTTCCATCCCTCAGATGTGTTAATGGCACCACTCAGCTTGCTGTCATCTGCAAACTTGCTGAGTGTGCACTCAATCTCTTTGTCTATGCCATTGATGAAGACATTAAATGACACTGGTCCCAGTACAGATCACTTGTCACTGATGTCCATCAGGACTCTGAGCTATTGACCACTACACCCTGCATGTGACCATGAAACCAATTCCTAATCCATCTAATCATCCCATCAAATCCTTCTCTCTTTGATTTGGAGAGAAGAGGGTTGGTAAAGACCCTGGCAAAGGCTTTACAGATGTTGAGGTAAATGGCATCTGTAGCCCTTCCCTTGTTCACTGATGGAGTCACTCTACCACAGAAGGCCACAGGGTTGGTCAGGCAGGGCTTGCCCTGGATGAAGCCATGCTGGCTGTCCCAAACCACCTCCCTATCCTCCATGTGCCTTAGCACAGCTTCTAGGAGGATCTGTTCCATGACCTTCCCAGTCACAGAGGTGAGGCTGACAGGTTGCTAGTTCCCAAGATCCTCTTTTTATATGTTTTTAAGATAGGTAAAATATTTCCCTTTTTCCAGTCATCAGGGACTTCCCCTGACTGCCATGATATCTTTTCAAATATCATGGAGAATGACTTGGCAACTACTTCAACCAATTGCTTCAGGACTTTTGGATGCATCCCATCAGGTCCCACAGTGCTTTAAGGTTCCTCAGGTATCTGTGTACCTGCTCTTTACTCACACTCTCACAGTCAGAGGAGCTTTGGTCCCCCAGTCCTCATCCTGCTGTCCATTCACTTAAGAGGTTTGGGAAGGGAGGTAAAAACTGTTGAGTACCTCGGCCTGCTCCTCATCTGTTGCTGTTGTTGCAGAATGAAAACCTGGGAGTGCAATGATTCCTGCAGCTGGAGCAGGAAGGCTTCATCAAGCCAAGGTTACCCTTAGCTTACATAGAACATTAATTTCACCACCTTTTGTGTGGCCTCCCAGTATGTTTCCTTCTTGTCACCAATGAAACAATGAGGTTCCTCAATACAGTTCTTAACTCACTGTTTGAGGTATATACTGTGACATGAAAGTCTAATAATGTACTTCTCAGCCAGCCTATCATGCATAACGGTATTCGAGTTATTTTTATCTGCCCGTTTGGCCATCATGCTGAATATCACCTTCCTAAGCCTTTTACAACTGAGAAACTGCTAGTAAAATATGTACTGGCTTTTTCCTGCAACCAGAGGGGACATTGCTATGATGTCACAGTAGTGTTCTGTGAAGCTGTTTCTAAATGAACATTTATTTATGCATAAATAACGTGCTCTGAGAAAGATGAAGAGGAGTTAGCTGTTGAATTCAGAAGCACACTGTCAGAAATACTGGAAAGTTGCATCTTAACTTACACATAATTTTGTTCTACAGCTACAGCCTTCCTGTAGCATCTTAAAGCTGGGGGAAAGTTATTCACATATGTGTGGTGGAAATGGCAGATGATTCAATGAATGTGGAAGATATAACTTTTATTCAAAGTTTCTTTTCTCATCTCAAGTAAAAGTCCTATGAAGTTCAATGCTCCTAGAAGTTTCCCGTCTTAACTTCAAAACCATCCTGATGTAGTTTTTACATAAAAACACTGTTAAATTGAATTTTCATCCCACTTAGTGTTAATTTAGATTAACATTAATTCAGTTTAAGACTTGAATGTGACTTCATTGAGAAAAAGGTAAAATATAAAGTGTAAATATTTTTAAATGTCTCTTTTACTTAAAGAGCATTAGAGTAGACATTCTATATGGCAGAAATTAGTGAACCTTTTGGAACAACCATCCAGTGGCCCAGTACACAGCAAATTGTTAGGTTTGTGGCTGAGGATATTCTGAATATATGAGGTTGTTTCAGAGCATTTACTTCCTTGATGACTGGTCATAGTCATACAAGGACCACAGACTGTGAACAATCACCCTACATTCTTTTATTTATATATACGTAATTTCTGTTCAATGTAGACTAAACCCTTATATTCTTAAAATTAATAGGAACATGCACCCATCTTTTAGGATCTGTGGGCTTGTGTGCATGTGTGTTCAAACCTATCATGCTCTTTATGGTGTCAGGTGCAGTAATGGGCAGAGTAATGGGGGAGCAAGCTGTTCTAAGATTTGTTATCACATATCTTTAAGGAGAAACATAAAGGAAGTTAAGATCAGGAGACACAAATTTACAAAAGCAAACCTGCCATAAAAAGGCTAAATACACAGAAAAACAGAACAAATCAGCTTAAGAAGAAAGCCACAAAGGAAACCAAGGAAGATTCTGCAGGCCTAGATGGCACCTTTACATCTGATCAATGTGGTTCCTCAAGTGTTTTGGACAGAAAAAGCAAGGAAATAACCCTAAAATAATGTGTTATGTTGTACTGGATGCCTAAATTCTGCAGGCTCAATCTCAGGGGAACTGCTTGTTTAGGAAAAACTCCTAAGAAGACAGTGCTTTCCTTTAGGGTCTGGTCAGGTGAATGCAAGGCCTTAAGCTCCTTTGAATGCCCAGCCTTGCAAATTCCCAAAGTCTGTTTCGGATGAGCTGTGGTGTATGAGGCATGTTGCAACTGCTTCCTGTCGTGCTGTTTCCCAGTCAGTTTTAGAAGTCAGCCAATATGGTGTGCTATCTGAAATGCTATAGCAATTATGTGTTATTTACAGTAACCAGAATTGGCACATTCATGTCTGAAAGCGCTGGCTAATAACCAGGTTTCTTCAGCGTACATAGGAGGTTGCTTCTAGACGCTCAGGAGAGTATAGATGGAAAAGGTTAACAAGGAAATGAGAGGTCTATTTTGCATCATTCTAGACATGCCTTTCTGTAGACACACCTAGATATTATCCACAGACAAGTGTGAAAGGCAGCAAGGTCACCTGGGATACCTCTGGAAGCCTAAAAGCTAAACAGGACAGGAAATTGCCACACATATGTTGTCTGAAAAAGCATAGGGTGAGTATCACCACTGATAGTCACTTGATAGGCACCAATAGTGAGGTGGTTAGTCTACATTGAACAGAATTTACATTTATATAAATAAAATCATGTAGGATGATTGTTCACAGTCTGTGGTCCTTGTATGACCAGTCATCAAGGAAGTAAATGCTCTGAAACAATCTCATATATTCAGATTATCTTCAGCTACAGTCGTGGAAGAGACCACTCAAGCATGGTCTTTGTTTAAGAACCGATCACGAAGATTTGAGAGAATGAGAGCTATTATAGGGGAGTTGCTGGTGAAGTCATGACTCTAGGAAAGATCAATTAATTTTTAAGCTTATTTTTTTAGTCAAAGGAATTTTACATAATTATAGGTAGTAGTACAAAAGGAGTTCAAGAGACACCAGTGGAAGCAGTGTTTTCCAATGACACTCATCACTCCCCTATTGCTTACAAGCTGATGGACCAATGAAAAAATGTTTTTATAAGAGGGATGTACAGTGCAGTTATCAGCCACCCAAAACACAGAGCAGTTGTTTTCTGAAATCAGTCCCAGGTCAAATATTACTGCTTCCTATTGTTTGCTGCCTTTTATTTTTGTAAGATCTATGTCAACATGAACTCTCCTCTGCTGAAAGTACTTCATGCAAATACCATAACCAATAATAAATAGAGACAATTTTTGTTGTGTGTAGGTCGAATATCAGATGATATCTTTCTTTCACAAAGAAACTCCTCTTCTATTCTGATGCAATCTATGTTCTGGAACATATGTGTTGCTGTTCCAAGCATGACACCACGTTGGTTGTACTTCAGAGGTGTTCACTTTGCCAGCTCTAATGCAGTTTTTAACAGCTTGTCTTTTTGTGACATATTGCAATTATGCCAAACTATGTAATCACTTATTTCACATTGAAGTTTCAAGCTTTTTTATGATATACAGCCTTGAAACTTAAAATTCCTCTAGTCAGTAAAGCAATTAACTGCCTTCTGGGGGTAAATTTCACTGGAAAAAAACTATGATTATTTTTTATTATTCTTTAAAAAAATAATTTAATGAACATTGCTCCAGAGATATTATCTCACTGAAGTAGGTGGGAGTTTTGCTATTGACTTCAACTAAGTCAGCCTTTTGCCTTAGGTCAAGATGCTTCTCTGGTGAATAATAATGAATTACTAACAAAGACTAAGCTGTGAACTGTCTTGCTAAAAAAGTCCACTTAAAATTATTATATTATTATATCATATTTTTACATTTTTTTGCATGCTCTCATGCTTGCATGTGCTTAAATTGTTCACGTGTTTTTGAATGTGGCACCATGGACTGTTAAACAGTAAAAATCCATCCTTTTGGTTGGTGAAAATAGTGTGTGGGATTCATAGATATGATTTCTGTTTAGCCTGAGAAGAAAAATTTTAAAAAATTAAAATTAAAAAAAAGTGAATTACTATTTCAAACTCCTACTCAAATATATCCAATTATGAAGTAGTTTTTTTGCATTTTCTCAGCACTGAAGTCAAATCCCTTGAGAATTTTTCTATAAATCAAAAATATCTATGAAACTTCTAATATTAACATAAGAAAAATGGGTTTTTTCCCTTAAATATGGAGGGAATTTAATAAATAAAAGGTTAAAATCTTAGGGAAGAATTTCTTTGTAGAATAGTCCAATGCAAGTAGAATTTTTTAATTATCATTCATTCCTTAAGAATTTTTTTTTTAAGATATAAAAGATCTTCTGAAAATTGTGACCCATGTCCAACACAGAAGTGAGGTAGAAATAAGCATTTTCATCATATCAAAAGAATTTTCTAGTGATTAGGTTTTAATGGGGATCTAGTTGCCTGGCTGCATAATTTGCTCTTCATTTTTATTTATTTGGGAATCTCAGAGACAAATTTTAGTGGCTTGAAAATTGAAATTACATAGATTCTTTGCTTTGCACATGAGGCTGGAAGTACTACCATGTTTCAGCATCCTTTCATTATATTAAAAGTGGTCATCCTGCTTAAATTCTACATTCAGTCCCAGCATAGAATTCAGACATAGCCTGCTATCTCCTTTTTCAAAGAGCTGTTAGGTGAAGTAAATTAAAACTGAAAAAAGTAATTTCTAACATGACACAAAATAAGTAATTAAAATGTTAAAATTATTGTTTGAGACAGAAAAGGTCTAAATTTTATTTTAAAAATATGCACACTGCAGCATTCAATTTATAATCTATCAATTGAATCTATAAATTCAATTTTAACCAAAATACTTAAACACAAAACTTTCAACATGAGGTTGTCTTGAACTTCTAACCCTCTCCAAGTCTTTGTTATCTAATTCAGTGCATGACAAGGATGCTTTTCATTCATATGTATATCATCTTGGCCCACTCATGGAGCTGGGATATGTGCAATGCTTTGCCATTTGAAATGGGCCAGGTCCCAGCCTGTGTTTGTATAAATGCCTGAGAACTAGAGCAGTACCATGTATAAACAGGAGACCTTGCTCAATTACATTTCTTCTTCTGGTGCCTGGCAAACTCTTGGTAATAGAGGTTCACCTCTAGAAAAAGGAATGAGGCCATAAATAACACAGTTTTATAACTCAGTCAATAGGTATTTTCCTAGAAAGGCAAATCTCAAAGTCTGATAACACTCACCTAGCACCTGCATTTTAATTATATCATTCATAAAAAAAACAAGAAAATAAACTTCAGGAATTGAAGCACAATTTGCCATGCAACCACATTCTTTCCTCCTTACTTGTTTTTGCAGCATTGTGATTTTTCCTTTTCCTTAGAGCGGCACAATTTATATTACTCCAGTGGCCTAGGTTCATAAATAAAGACATAAGGAGATCATTTCCCTAGCACTGCTTTATACATGTCTGGAGGGTGGGACAGGTTGATTCTATCAGATCATTTCTGAGTAAGAGCTTTAAGCATGAAACTGTTGCAAAACCCCCTTAGCAGTGCCAGTCACTCTGTTTTGGGAAAACTACAATGGCATTCACTCGATGCCCAAACCGTTCCTTTAGCATGAGGTGAGCCCAGAGCACGCCTGCTCCGTGTGGCTGGTGTGCTCCAGTGTGTACTGCATCCACCCTGAGAGGATCAGGAGCATCACTCTGCTGAGGACAGCTGAGGGCAGGCAAAGGTGCTTCTGCTGATAATGCAGCAGCCCTACAGCTTTATTATGTGCAGCAAAGAGGGGCGATGGCAACTGACAGAAGCAAATTATTCTTCGGCTGCTACACAGGGAAATTAATTCCCATCAGAAGCTTCCTGGAGTCATTGTGCCACTAGAATGGATTGTGTCCCTGACAAAGAGGTGTTACCAACCTAATAAAGAAGCTCATAGTGACTGGACTATTGTATCCAATAATATGTGTATATGCAACACATAATGTACCAGATCCGTAATTGGTGGAGTGCAGGAGAAAAAAATTATGTTTTTTAATCTAAATTAGATCCTTTTGGGCATGGGATTGCCATGTCATAAAGATTAATCTTGGGGTTACGACAAGTTCTAGGAGAGTTGGAATTGTACCATATTGTTTTTAAAACTGCTGTATTGTTCTCCTGGAGACAGAAAGCTACAAGGCAGCAAGTACTTTCAATTAAAGAAAAAATATTTTAAAGGCTTCAAAAGCCCTTACTAAGAATTTCTCAAATTCACTGCTGAAGTCCAGCTTCACTTCTTGCAGTTCAGAGTCCCACCTGGACACAAGGGCCTTAGTCCTCCAGCCTCATCCAAGGCACTGATTCCAAATAACTAAGTCACAGACATATGCCACAGGCTTGAATATTACCTTAATGAAATGTTGACTCTATCTGTGTGAAAATTGGCCTTCAATGATGGCTAAAGACAACAAAAATTTTCCAGTCTAGTCTCCCTGTGGTAACAACCAGGCTGTTCCCTCTCCTTCCCGTCATTGCTAATGCAGTTTGGAACCAGATAAAATAGTGTTTGTCTCTGCTGGGTTTTGTGTCAGCATGCTGTAATTCAGCAAAGCATTTGCTTTCTGATAATCCCTTTCAGAATCTTACACTTAAATTCTCTATTTATTTGCCCTCTCAGAGACACCAGGAACCTTTATTTGGAGCGTAAACATTATTTTTGCTTACTTGATTATTTTTTTCAGTGTCACTAGTAACAATCTATTCTATATTACTGTGCTTGTAGTAAATGTTAAGACATTTCTGTTGCCTTATTCTTGGGGATGTCTTTTTCTTGTCAGTGTGAGACCTTTATGCTCTTGCTCAGCTGACTTCATTATCAGGTTCATTGCAGCTGAAAACACAATAACCCACAATAGAGAACCTGTTGTAAAGCCACTTTCTATCTCCGCTGATTTTTTTAGTTTAGAGGTCTATAATAAATATCATGAAAATTGCTTTATAATAGTCCCTCACCTGCTGCTGCACTATGTCTGGTGCTTTATTCCTTCTCTGGATTCTTATACGAACTTAGGTGGCCTAGTCTGGCCTGCATTGTGACAGCAGAACAGTATCTCTATCAGAGGTAATGTTGAGAACTTAGTTCTTTTTACAAGGTTGACTTTTTAACTGCTCTAAAGTTCACATACTAGAGTGGATTGTCTTACAGGTTGGAATCCTCATGTGGTTTCCCATTCAAAATTTGAGACCACATGAAAAAAGCGGTCTCCTCCCACCTTGCTCTCCCTTACCACAACTTTTCACAAAATCAAAGGATTATATTGATGTTTTTCTGCACAAAATAAAGATCCACCTGTGGGTCTGATGGCACAAAAGTCCTTTCAGCAGGCAATCATAACACTGAATGGATCTTGCTTATTGTACTTTTTTGGAAGCAAAACTGAAAATGATAAAGTGAAACAAAAAAACCCCAGTGCTCAAGACAAACATGAACTTAATACACATCAAAACGCAGTTGCACACCAGAGAATGAGTAGCTGAAAGGCTGTCTAGCTTATGCATGTTATCCAAACTGAGCAGTTCTGAAGGAAGAGTTGTCCTTGATTCTGAACAGACCAGAAAGAGTTTAGATTGGCTTCTCTACACCCATGAGAAATCTAAGCTTGACTTTGACAGAAACAGAAAGAAGTTCCTCAGCATTTTAAGTGAACTTAAAAACATTAGCATGTATGTGTGATGCATATTATATATAATAAATGTATATTTATATATAAATATTATACAATATCACATATAAGATATAAAGATATAATTTACGTGAGGAGGTAAGTGAAGGCCCCATCATTGCATGTTTCTGAGAACTAATTTCTGTTCCTTATGGGAACAGCTGTCCAGAAGTTTTTATTCCTCTAGGGATTCAGAGTTAATTTTCTTTCTTGTAAATCTGGATATGTTTCAGATGCAGAAACCTTAAGAAAAATTATCAGGCACAGGGGTGCATGCAATCTGATAAGACTTTGTCAGAGGAATTGAATGGAAGTAGTGTGTAGGAGGGAATACATGGGTGGTGGGGGAACAACTTGTTCCAGTAGCAGAATTAGGAAAGGATTCAGAAAATATTAACCATTTAGCTCAATTTATATAACTGATAGAATCTGTGACCATGAGACTTTATGAAGATGCTGACTGAGATGCAAGGAAATGGGAAATTTTTAATCTGTTGATGGCTTTTACAATGGTAATGGCTTAATAAGATGGATAGGAGGATGCTCTACTTACTGTAACTACCATTCAATAATACTGAAATCTTTGGACTTGTACATGTGGGTTTTTCACTTACTCTACCTACATGTGGCTGTAATGCTACTGAGAATTCCTTAGTCACACAGGAGCCTTCTTATTGCCCTTCAGCAGTAGCATTCCAACTGCAAGACAATTCTGATTATAGACATGTAAAATATCACTGAATATCTGGGGGAAAAAAATTAAACTAACCAGAAAAAAATCTGAACTAGTAGAATTTTCAGATAAACAACAAAAAAAATATTCCTAGTGATTTTTTTTTTGCATTTTCATGGTGTCAGGTTCAGCAACTCAGACCTCCAATTTGCTGGAAGTCAAAAAAAGACATTTGATATGTACAGTTTTGAAAGCCATAAATAAAATACACAGTCATGCATCCTTGAATTCTAAGAATGATTTTCTTGACTGCCCAGAATGTACATGAAATTAGGATTCCTCTGCCTGGCAGTCAATCAGGAGGAGCTCTCCTTGAAGCCTTGTTAATGCCACCTAAAACAGCAGCTCTATTTCCTCACCATTTTACCTCCAGATCCCTCTTCTGCCTCTCAGATGATGAGCCCCAGGCCAGGAACACCCATATGATCTGCTGACATAAATGGGACATTTCAGTGGGGAAATGAGATTTATGGAATCCTTTTCTTTTATTCAGTCCCTTTCATCATAAGGACATCAGAGATCATGACAGACTCTCAGAGGTGATACTGTAAAGTTGTTTTATTGTTCAGTATAGATGCATCAGATACACAGTACAGTGAAATACCTGACATCTTTCACTTTTAGAAAAATTTAAGAATTGAGATATTTCTTTATTTACAAGAATAAATAGTGTCTATTTTTTAAAAAAATCAGTGTAGTAAAGTAAAAAAAATGCACTATGCAAATACTTATAACACCCTTACTGTCATGTAAATATAGATTATTTCATAATTTATCTTACCCCAAAAATGTTTTTATCACCTCTCCTTTTCAGTAACTTTTAAAATTATGCTACCTGTAAGCCATAGGTCTGAAATTAAACTACAAGAACTCATTAATAAACCATCTATAAGATGTAAATTACATATCCTTTGGCCAGCAAAAAACTCTTACTTTAGCAGGCCAGAAGGAAAATAGCTGACCGAGGAGTGAAATTGTAAATATGAAGGAAGGAAGTGTCGGAAGGAAGTGTCGGAAGGAAGTGTCGGAAGGAAGGAAGGAAGGAAGTTTCGGAAGGAAGTTTCGGAAGGAAGTTTCAGAAGGAAGGAAGTTTCGGAAGGAAGGAAGTTTCGGAAGGAAGGAAGTTTCAGAAGGAAGTTTTGGAAGGAAGTTTCGGAAGGAAGGAAGTTTCGGAAGGAAGGAAGTTTCGGAAGGAAGGAAGAAGGTTTCGGAAGGAAGGAAGTTTTGGAAGGAAGTTTCGGAAGGAAGGAAGGAAGTTTCGGAAGGAAGGAAGTTTCGGAAGGAAGGAAGGAAGTTTCGGAAGGAAGGAAGTTTCGGAAGGAAGGAAGTTTCGGAAGTTTCGGAAGGAAGGAAGGAAGTTTCGGAAGGAAGGAAGTTTCGGAAGGAAGGAAGTTTCGGAAGGAAGGAAGGAAGGAAGGAAGTTTCGGAAGGAAGGAAGGAAGTTTCGGAAGGAAGGAAGGAAGTTTCGGAAGGAAGGAAGTTTCGGAAGGAAGGAAGGAAGTTTCGGAAGGAAGGAAGGAAGGAAGTTTCGGAAGGAAGGAAGGAAGTTTCGGAAGGAAGTTTCGGAAGGAAGTTTCGGAAGGAAGGAAGGAAGGAAGTTTCGGAAGGAAGGAAGTTTCGGAAGGAAGGAAGTTTCGGAAGGAAGTTTCGGAAGGAAGTTTCGGAAGGAAGTTTCGGAAGGAAGGAAGTTTCGGAAGGAAGGAAGTTTCGGAAGGAAGGAAGGAAGGAAGGAAGTTTCGGAAGGAAGTTTCGGAAGGAAGTTTCGGAAGGAAGTTTCGGAAGGAAGTTTCGGAAGGAAGTTTCGGAAGGAAGGAAGGAAGGAAGGAAGGAAGGAAGGAAGGAAGGAAGGAAGGAAGGAAGGAAGGAAGGAAGGAAGGAAGGAAGGAAGGAAGGAAGGAAGGAAGGAAGGAAGGAAGGAAGGAAGGAAGGAAGGAAGGAAGGAAGGAAGGAAGGAAGGAAGGAAGGAAGGAAGGAAGGAAGGAAGGAAGGAAGTTTCGAAGGAAGGAAGGAAGGAAGGAAGGAAGGAAGGAAGGAAGGAAGGAAGGAAGGAAGGAAGGAAGGAAGGAAGGAAGGAAGGAAGGAAGGAAGGAAGGAAGGAAGGAAGGAAGGAAGGAAGGAAGGAAGGAAGGAAGGAAGGAAGGAAGGAAGGAAGGAAGGAAGGAAGGAAGGAAGGAAGGAAGGAAGGAAGGAAGGAAGGAAGGAAGGAAGGAAGGAAGGAAGGAAGGAAGGAAGGAAGGAAGGAAGGAAGGAAGGAAGGAAGGAAGGAAGGAAGGAAGGAAGGAAGGAAGGAAGGAAGGAAGGAAGGAAGGAAGGAAGGAAGGAAGGAAGGAAGGAAGGACATTTTTGTGTGTGAAGAACCAGATTATCCTGACAAGATCAGAAAAGCCTTGAAATCAATAACTTGTTCTGCTTTGTGTCTTTATATGCAATAAAGTTCATAGTCCCTGAAAAGCAATCACAGGTGATCTATTGCCTCTGATGATGGTTGAGCCAATGAAAGAGCACAGGCTCTTTATTTTATTCTCTATTTTATGTTAGAGGAACTTCTAAGCAGCCTCTGAACTTTTTCTGCCTTACTACAAAAGGTAAGTGGTTCCTACTGCCTCAAATACCTAGACTATACCACCACAGGCTATATCAGAACTGTATCACTGATGTCTTATTTCATCTTGAATAAGACCCATCTCAATCTATGTCAATGCATATATATGAATGCATTGTGTATCATATATGCATATATGAATGCGTATATGTTAATGCATATATATAAATTAATAGAAGCTAAAGGGGTAAAGGGGTTCACCATTTTACAGATGGTGCATAAATAATCAGCACTAAATCTTTGTCTTCTTCTTTGTCTTGTAAAAAAGACGATGACATTAGGCATTGACCTATTTGGAGAATGCTCATACTCAATTCCTTAATACATGCAAAATGGGTTTAAAAAAAAGAAGTTGTTAAAAAGTATGACAGATGTGCAAAATTTTATAAAAGACAATTTGAGGAGGTAAGTGAACCTGCCAGAATTTCACATATTTTATAATTTTAAAATGTTAAAGTACCTGCCAGTGATTCATTGGAAGTAAATCTTTTTGTTGCCAGGACCATTGCGTTCTGAAAATAAAACATTTTGGGTGTAATGATTTATTTACAACTATCTTACTCTATCATCTCAGTCTCATAACACTAGCTGTTGAGTCACAGCCTGGAAGTAGCAAATGGGAATGATGGACTAATGAGGGTGGCAAGCAAGGGTTTTGAACCTCTCACCAAGTTTCTTCTGACTTCAGGCCTTGTTATGATTAAAGGTTAATGTGTCTTGATAGCTAGAATACATCAAACCTATTCAAATCACCGGTGTATATATTCTTCTGTATAACTTGCTCAGAACGCTTGACACCTAATTATGTGCTAAAATAAGAGTGAGATGGAATTGCAGAAACTGTATAGAAGAAAATGATCCCATCTGCTTCACAATAGGCCAAACTGAAGAATTTAAAGTAGTGCCTAAATTATGGCCAAACTCTCACTAAACATTTTCTTCATAAACAGTTTTTTCCTAAGCCACAGTAAGTCTCAGTTATTTATACTATTTCCATTAAGACACTTTTTCTTCTATTTTTTTTCTTTTTCAAAAGATACAAAGGCAGTTTTAATCCAAACATTATGGCTGTTCTAAAAAAATCACAGTTTAGGAGTCTGAAGACTTTTGCAGTATACAGATTTTTCAAGCTCCTTATGAGATTAAGCAAAAGAATTTCCAGTGGTTTTGATTGGAAAGCTGGGACAACAGAATTCTTTTTGTCCCTAGTGTGATGTTTAGTTTCTGCCTCTAATTAGCATTACTTAGTGAAGCAGTAGTTTCATCATCTTAAAACCAAAGATGTGCTTTTCCTGCACTGTACTGCATATGGTAACTAAACACTGTCAATATGCACACTCTGGGAAAGCACAGTACTCAAAATATTTGTTCATATTACTTATTTCTTCAAATAAAACATAATCTGATTTCATGTTATTCACAAATGCTTCAGCATAATTTTTGAAGAACATTAAGAACAGTTGGTTCCTGAAGAACTTTTTTATGTTCATTGCTTAGCAGTAGGACTGACACAAGGTTGTGTGCTGTGCACACACACACAATTTCTAGAATGACAAAGTGGGGAAATCAAGACTTTAGTTAAAAGACTTTAATTTCTTGTCTGGTTTAGGGAGGGATTTTTTTGTCTATGTGTTTTCTTGCAAAGAATGATTTAAACGTGCAGGGAAATTATGTGACACCATTTAAGGAAAACATAAGAGAAATTGAAAAAATAGCAATGAACATATTTTTCTCATTTTCTTAATAATTAATTATGATTTCATTTAAAGGAAGGAAAATTTAAAACTACAGCTTCTAAAATTAGTATTTACAATCCCTTTGTTTTTAATTTTCTCATGTATTTTTTCCCCAGAAGTACAGCATTTTAATTTTTTTTCAAAACAAACAAACTGCCTATTTTTTTTTAAAGCAAAACCATAGATCATTGTATTTAAATACTGCTTTCAGGAGAACTATAATGTTAGTCGAGCTGTAAAACAGTGGAAATACAATACTTTTCTTCAGTTTATTGATTTATTGAATCAGTTGTATCTTCAAGTCATCTCTGGTGGTGTTTCAAATGTTGCATATATTATAGATTAAAAAAATTTTGTCTTCCAAGACTCAGTTTCAACCTATGGGTTCCAGTCACAGCAGCTATCAAAATAGCAGAAGGTTTTGATGTGTTATAGCCATAATCTCAAGTGACAAATATATCCCATGTGCTGAAATTTCTCCTTAGGGCAGATACAATACGGATAAACACCTAAGCTACTCTCGTAAAATGATTTTTGTGATTCTTTTTTGCAACGTGTTTCTAAAAACACATGCAGATAAAAATAGTTGTGACTTTTCCAAGTAGCTCCTAGAAGTGGGAGTCATCAGATCCTTTCAATCTGGCAATTTTATGGAGAAGTATTGTTTACCATCAAATTCTTGCCACTCTACTGACTATTTGCCAGTTTCTGATTAAATGTTTTTCTCACATTCCCTGCCACAAATTGACCCTTCAAAACAAAGAGGTATTATGACAATCTTCTAAAGAACTGCAATTAGGATTTTCCATTAAAAACAAAATATTCCTATTATTAATAAGTTTATTCTATTTTAATACACACAGAGATAGCTATGTCCTCTGAAGGAAACTAATGACTGAATTTTTTATTTTGATTGTGGGTTTATTCTTCTTATCAGTCCTTGTATTATAATTTTGCCACAATTTTCCAGTCAAAAAAACTGAAAATTAATTCTAAAAAGAGATTTTCAAATACTTCAAAAACATAAACAATCTTCAAGATGCTTTTAAGGAGCTTATTCCCAAGAAAAAAGAATAATTTTCAAGGTTTTTTTCATGCATTTTACAGATATCAAGTTCAGAAAAAGAGTGAAAGCCATGTGGTGAATAACAAACTTTGCTGTTCCAAATTTGGATTTTAAATATGAAGTTGTGGGACAAACAATAAATAAAATGGGTTTATATTGTAAAAAACTATATACTTCTTAAAATAATATCATCTGTTCACATGCAAGGATCAAGCATTTTAAGACCCAGATTGTCAGATAAGCTGTTCTTATGAGCTATTCACCCTACTCTCTTTCCTACAGTATAACAAAATGAGCAGCTTTTCTTAGGATGAAATCAGCATGAATTCTGCCACATAATCCAGTAGAAGTATTGTTTCAATCCTTCTTAATATAAATTCAGGATGTATGTAAATATATTTTAAATTTTAATTCTTCAACAATGTGCATTCATTATCAGAATTTCACTCAAATCAATTTTTTTGTTACTGAATTTAAAGATATGACAAAACCTCCTGGGTACCTTTCCAACTCCATTTCTGAGCATAGCTTCCATTAAGATTAATGGCTGTTTTGTATCTAATGGGAATATATATCTTAAGAAGCTGATGTAGAAGGAAAAATTTTAGTGGAAATGATGAACAATAGAGGTCATGATTACAATAATTGTAGAATGAGAGATTTAACAAGATTCTATGAAGGAAATGTTCCTTCCTTTAAACAAAAAGGCCATATGTTGACACTAATCATATTGAGTAGACCTACTGAAGTTGATATTCCAAAGATTTCATTGGGGACCATTTTCCAGACTACGACTTCACTTACTCAGTAAAGGCTTAGCTGTATTATTCTCAGTTGCTCCATGAGGCTGGGATTCATCACTGTTGGATAGCTCAGTGGGCATGGAAATTTCCAAGAGCAAGGGCCTAAAGCGTCAGGTTAACATGAAAAATAATTACAGAAGCTGGCCAGAAGTATTCATGGCTAGTGTGAGCAGCCATGAAAATGCAGATGACCTAAATAATACAAGGATATAAACCACAAATAGGAAACAACTATATAAATCAAAAATCAGTTTTGGCATTAAAAGGTTCTTAAATTTTGAGACTATCCATGCCTACATATATTCCAGAGTAGTATTCTCCTGGGTTTTGTCACTGACATGCAAACACTTGGAGGATTAATTTAAATGATTTTTCTTCAGAATGAAAGCCCGATATGAGGCTGTTGGGTCAGATGCAATACTGAGCACAAGATCTGATGCAGGCTCTATGCACCTTAATTATTTTTAAAAGGCACAACTCTAGAAGTAAAAATTATATTCTAAATATTTTCTTTCCTTGAAGTTAGAAGAACTTTTCCTGTTTTCAGCCTTACTTTTTAATCCTGAAGGCATTTCTTCAGTGTGTATACATTTATGCTAATCATATACTACAGCCATGGGTTCCTCTATCAATATGAAATGTTTTGTACTTGCTGTTTTTGTGCATCTTGTATTGTTATGTGCAATATACAAAATAATGTGTCTAACTATGCCATTTATGCTTTTGAAAGAAAAAGCAAATTACTTACTGAAGAGAATGGCATTTGCATGCATGTGTGTCAGCTTTCAAGTCATTTCCCTCTACAAAATATTGCTTTCTACACTTAGAAAATGCATCCATCCATCAGTTACAAACCATTTCAAAGCACTTTATGAATCTACAGAGCAAAATGTACTTATCTTACATTGGCAGTGTCCCAGCTGTTACAAAATTGCTATTGTCCTAATACTTACAAGGCAATTTTAGCATCAGTTAATAATTTTACAGGATAGATAACTTCTAAAGCATTATAAAATGACAGACATTAAACAATAGCAACTTAGCATTTTTTGAAACAGTTCATGACAGCTTAAAAACTAAAGTGATTTTAATGTATAGTCTATGCAGTTTTAGTTTCTCATTGACAATTCCTTTAGAAGATAAAAAAGTGAAAAATCCTTTTAAATAGTGGGTGAAAGAATAAAACAAATTTATCTTTAAAAGATATTCAGTAAAAATCTCAATTAGGAATAATGTCTCAAATCTTCCTGTACAGATAGTAGGTGACAAGAATTAGAATTTATTTAGGCAGGAAAAAAGTGATGGTATCATTTAATGGTAGGGTACCACAAAATAAAAAAGGTATATCTATTCATTAAGTTTAATACAAAAAGGAAAATACAATGAACAGCATTTTATATAAATCGGTATGCATTATTTCTTCTCAAAAACTGTTTTCTATCAATCTTAGTTTAAGAGCTTCAGTTAAAGGCAAGTTCTACTTAAATTGTTACCTTTTATCTTTTCTAAGTAGCCATTATGGTCAAATGTTCACTTTTTGGTTAGACATTTATAATTTACCTAATGTATTGTACAATCTGCCATAGAAAAAGATTTAATGATGTGTAAAGTGTAAACTGTTCTAAACAAATTAAATTAATTTATATTTGAGGTATTACTTTGGTAATAACTCAAAGGAACCTTTTAAGTGCAAGTAATGTACATCACAGTGGCCTTTTTTGTCAATGTACTTATTAAGTAAAACCAATTGTACCACTTGCTGTCGTACAGCACAGGTAATTGACCACCTCATCAAACCATAGCAAAAAGAATCCCTTAGTGCCTAATTACTACATTCTTCTGTACTATTGAACACATTAAAGCAACATTAATGTATTATGTTATATACATCATTACTTAATAGTAATAGAAGGTCCCTGTGCAGGAGTAAAGAGTTCTGATGGCAGTACAACTATTTTAAAAATTCTGTCCACTGAACTTTCAAAACACACGGTATCTTGAAGACTAGTTCAAACATTTATCCAAAATGAATAGCTTAATTAATATTGCAGTTCTGCTTTACTCAAACACCATGAAATTCGAGAAGTCTGCAAAGTATAGAACAGAACTTAGGGCTCACCAAAGGAAATGGTCTAAGCGGATGCTGCAAACAAGAGGTAAACAGTCTGACTACGGATTTATTCTCAGAAGTTTTACCTTATAAAACATTATTTAAAACTTCTTGGGTAGGAGTAAAGCCTGCAGAAGTGTGTCCAAATGTGATGGGAGATAGTGGAGCTCTCTTTTCAGAGAAGCCAAGCATGTGCTGCTTTACCGGTATGAAACAAGGTTTTATCTTTGAAAACCATGTTTACTTATGTGAATGAACATAGCCTTGGTGGTTTACTCTCACAAATAGTCCTATAGGACAAAATATGCAACTGAGCACAGGCAGGAGTTCTGAATTTTACTGAAGTGGGCTGAAGACAAGGATCTCCAGAAGAGGTTGTGCCTATATGGGGGACAGTTTTTCAATAAGCATCTTTGTGAAAGATTACATGTCATCACCCAAATTCCTTAATAGTCACTCACTCTAAAAGAATCTCTTCCTTTGATGCAGCCGGCTCATGTCATGAATTCTGGCAGCACAAGATTGCACTTATGGCTACATCTCATCTTTGTGATTGTCAGGAGACCAAGACCTCAGAAACTTCGGCTCTGGGGAAAAAAATAACACATGTAACTATAAGCTCTCACTTTATTTTTCTGTTTGCTACAAAGGTTTTTGAGACCCAGCAGCTACCTTAAGGTTATATAAAACTTCTAAACCTGACCATTTTTAATGTGTGTGTATTTACACAGACATCACCTCATTTTGAAATGAAATAACATGCAGATACAGCTGCCATAATAATTTAATCTTTTCTAAACTACTATAGATTGACTCATCATCCACTGATACCACATGGTGGTAAATAAAAACTGGTGACAATAACCAAAATGTAACCAAATTTTTTAAGAAGAATCTTCCTGCCCAACCATTCTCTACCAATATGTAGCTACTAGTATTTTGAGTTACTGTCAAACCCTGTGATTTCTGGACTAACAGCCAGTTATCTAAGAACAGGGAACATAGGAACCACCAGCAAGTACCCATGAACTGCTTTCAGCTCCAGATGTTCTGACATTCCTCAGTCCCTACTTTAGAGTCACCAGAAAAAAAAAAAAAAGAAAACCTGAAAGGCTCCACAAGACTTCAAATTGTTCTTCTTCTCTTCAGATCATTTAAAAAGAACAATAAATACTTCTGAAGAAAAGATACTTTCTGAAAGACTCCTTCTATTTTCTATCACATCTTCACCTGGATAGAGTAGCCTCAGTGTTGCTTCAGAAAAGATTTAATTTTTTCAGATACCAACTTCATTCTGTGTAGGGATTTTCTAAGAGGCTTTTAGTCTGATTGTGCTGAAACCATTCTGGCTGTATAAACCATATTTAAAAATTGTCCTAGCTGAATACATTTTCAAAACAGGTTAGGTAAGCTGGTTTTTTCCCCTAGAAAAGATAAAAACTATAATGTTAAGTGACTTTAGGTTCCCTTTTTTGCTCCCTATTTTCAACTATCACTATAACAGATTCTACATTAATAATTAGCATCTGACTCATGGCTTCAGGTAATATTCAAGATGCATTACTCACCAGTAGCCTGGTAATTTCTGCATTTCCATCATAGAATATTTATTCTGTCCTGTATATATGCTATATCGCAACATTTATTCTTGGCAGAAAGCATCAATAGTTAATTGGTCCATACTTAGTATCTCACAGAAACAGTGACATTTTGAAAAATGTAAATTGTAGAGAAAAGGTGTTGATAAAATATATTCTAGAAATAGCAAACAAATTGATGTGTGCTTCAGCCAACCATTTCAAGCTCCTGAAAATGACTCTTTTATAGAAGCTAAACCTTTGTAGAAAAGTCTTTTAATGTTCTCTCATAATAAGGAAGTATTACTCTCTCTTATACAATGCGCAGGACATATTACATTGCTAATGTTTGTTTTTTTTTTAATATATTGCCAGCATTTCAAGCAAAATGAGTACTCTTCTCTGCAAAAGTTAACTGTTTTAATTCTAGCATGAGAAACAGCCATTCATTAAGTCACCAAGCAGGCAGGGAAAGGCAAAAGATGGAAATCAGAATTATGTGGATATCACAGGGGAAATGGAGTAACTTGGATGAAATAATGTTTTCAGTTCAAAACTCTAAATAAGCAGTTGAAATCCATTTGTTAGCACCTTTGTCCCTATTGCAAAGATCAGAAATTTGATCACCAAGTAAAAATCTACTTGCGCACTATGAAAAAAATAGCATAATTAGTATGTATTCATATATTAATGCATACATGGATACACTTAAAAGAACAAAATATTCTAATATCTAATTAGAAAGTTTTAAATTCTCAGATTGTCTTTAGTGTTTGGTGAGATTTTTTAAGGTCTTATATGCACATTTATCTGCAAGCCTATATGTATAAATTACCATTTTCAGTTGTGAAATAATTTCTAGTCAGCTGTATGTATTCCAATACCTGTTTAGAATAGGGCACATAACTTGAGATTCAACACAGTTGGATAGAAGAAAAAAATGTTAGTCTCATCTATAATTTGAAAATTTTATCTTCTTTAAAATGCTTTCCCTTTAGTGTTAACAATTCAGGCATTATAAGGGTAAGTTACATACCAAAAATTCAATTTTTGTCCTAACTGAAATTTTCTTATAAAAGATACTATTTTTTTATAAATAGGGTTGGGCTGGTTGGTTTTCACTGAATGACATTTACTGGGAATTCTTTTCACATTTCTTTGTTGCACTACTTGTATACCATAAAAATTGACTAGACCCTAGAGCAGAGTTGGATTCTATGAAGATAATCTTAGCCAGTCCCACCATATTAATTACAGAAGTGAAGGCAGTATACATGTTTAACTGCTTTATTCTCATCACTAGCAGTTACATTTCGATGCTACACTCCTTTATTTAGGTTTAGCCAGGTTTTTTCTATGTTTATATTTATATAAAGGAAACTTGTAGCAGACTGTGCTCAGTTTCCAGTGTTCTAAATGCTTTTTGATGATGTTTTTTAGGAGTACTTTATGGGGCTTTCCTTGATGTCCTTCCAGCTTTTCCTTCAAGACAAATCTGTGTTTTCTACGGGTAAATTCTATATGTAAATATAGTTAGAAAATTTAATCTCACATTCTTCTAAGACTAAATAGGTAAATATTCACAAAAAGGTGAAATCTCATCACAGTTCAAAATCTGCCAGAACTCTGCTTGTCCTAACAGGACCAAAACCAATGTTTTTCTTTTTAATTTTGTTTTAAACTGGGATGTCAGGAAAAAAAAATAGAAAAGCAACTTATCTGGGGGGTTTTTTGCCTCCTGACAATCTGACTTTCAAAGCTAAGGGCCAGCTATATGCTATCTGAATGTATACATTAATAGAAAGGAAAAAAATCACTGAATTATTTCATGGTTTGGGTTTGAAGGGACATCAAAGATTATCCAGTTCCAACCCACTGCCATTAGCAAGGACACTTGCAGAAGGGCGTAAATCATACCTACATTGATTGAGGGTTTGGGATAGGATTTTTTAATTTTCTTCACATCTCTTTCTAATTGTAATCTTTGATTTAAACTCATGTAAAAAGATTTCCTGTAACTGGCAAACCTGTATTTTCTGTTTTAAGGTACAATGAACTTCAAACAGTATGAATGGTGCATGCCCCAAGTCAGGTGGCCAAAAAGAGTCTAATGACTTGCACTATGGCTAGATGGTGGCTGAGACCTGGAAGCCCCATATATGAGACAGTGACCAAAGATGCCACAGGTCACAGTTACTGTTTCCCACAGCCAAAGTTAATTATTTGGACACGGGAGTATTAACACCATTATATTCTTCCCATTCAGTCAACAAAAATAACAAAAGTCCTTTTCAAAACATTTCGAAGTCTGTGCAACTGAAGATGTAAAAGGTAAATAAAATTTTATGACATAATATTGTGTCATGCCAAAATATTTATATTTTAACAAATAAAACTTATGATGAACATGGTGATTCCTTGGAAGAGTAGCTTACAAAGGTCAATTTGGGGTTTATACAGTCAAGCAAAAACTGTGGCCTTATCTTGCTTGCCAGCTGAGTAGAAATCTAGATGAGCGGCTTAAAGGAAGCTATTGGCTTTTGCTGGATGTTTCAAAAGCTACACAGAAAGTTGTTTTTTGAAAGGTTCCCAAGCCGGAAAAAGACTAAGCCTTTTACAGACATCCTATTATCAAAGATGCATTTATGGCTCTTCATCAATACAAACTGGAAACAGAAACTAACAGTTGTAAAGTCACATAATCATTAAAGTTGGAAAAGACTCTCAAGATGATTGAGCCTAGCATTTGACCAAGCACCGCTATAGCACTAAATGCCGCACCCAATCATTTATTGAACACTTCCATGCACAATGACTCCACCACTTCCCTGCATGGCCTTTTCAATGCTTACCCACCCTTTCAGTGAAGAAAGTCTTCCCACTGTCAAGCCTGAACCTCCCCTAGAGCTGCTTGAGGCCATTTCCTCTGTCTTATCATTAGCTGCCTGGGGGAAGAGGCCAATTTCCACCTCACTACAGCCTCCTATCAGGCACTTGTAGAGAACAATAAGGTCTCTCCTGAGCCTCCTTTTCTCCAGGCCAAATAACCACAGCTCCCTCAGCCACTCTTCCTTTGGCTTACTCTCTACACCCTTCCCTATCTCCATTGACTTTCTGTGGGCATGATCATCAGTGTCCTTTGTGTAGTGAGGGGCCCAGAACCAAACACAGGACTCAAGGGGTGGCCTCACCAGTGCTGAGTACGGGGGACAATCACTGCCCTGGCCCTGCTGGCCACACTGTTGCTGATACAGGCCAGGATTCCATTGTCCTTCTTGAGCATGTGGGCACAACTATGAACCACACATGAATTCAGCATTTTAAATATCAGAACATTTAACAAGTCTATGCATTCAGTAAATAAAAGTTTGTTAGACTTTTTTCCTTACTCACTTAACAATACACTGTTCTTTCACTTTGGAACTGAATGAACTCCTCACATTTGCAAGAAGACTGCCTGATTCCAGATAGCCTGTCCATGACATTCGCCTTCTCCTTCATGAAAACAACACTGCACATTTGTAACATTAACTCATGAGGCCTTGAGGACCACCTGCACGACTGGATAAGGAATTCTGCTGCCTGCAGGAAAGAATTAATTAGCTGGGTATTTGCTGGCCTCATAGAGGTACAGTAGCAGACAACATTCCTAAAATAGGATCATTGAGAGGATACCTTTAGTCAGGATCATCTGCAGTGACATAATTCCAAGAGTCAAACTGCCAAAGACAAAAATCCCACTTGTGAACTCAAACTTTATCTGCATCCTATGGGTCTTCCTGTAGCCTACTAAGGTTCGCCTCAAAATGCAGTATGAGTAAAAATGCCACAAATAAATCCATGTAGAAAACTATGAATTTTGAATTTCCCTCCTCAGGACAAAAACAAACAAACAAATCAAACAACCAATCAACAACAAAAAGAAAATACCACAGTAAAAACATTCTGCTCAGCTTTTAATAGAATTGAAAGAGATTCAAAACAATAAAGCAGTGTTCTACAAATGGCCAAGCAGCCTTTGCAAAGTAATGAGCTCCACAGATTTCAGCTTGTAAAAGGTGCTGGGAAACATGTAGTCTTAGGCCCGTGTTTTATGGTGAATGCCCTTTTTTCTGAGAATAAATTAAAAAATAACAAACAAGCAAGTAAGAAACACAAACCATTCCTTGGGGCCAAAAAGATCTCAACGACCTGATAAATCAACATAAGAAACTTACAGATTTTTAAAACCTTTTCCTGAAAGTGCAGGTTTTTTCAATTTTATATGTTTGTAAAGAATCATGTTACTTTAAAATTTTCTTTTGTTTCCTTTATTTTATTTTATAACCAGCTTAAAAAAAAAAAAAAAAAAAAAAAAAAAAAAACACCAAAAGAAAAAAAAAAAAAACAGAGAAAGAGGAAGAAGAGCCTTTAAGCTAGCGGCATGTATTTTCTATATCCATGTAATTTTTAAATGCCATGTTGACCTACTCAGCCTATCCAAAACCCGTTCTTTCCACAGGAAACAGGGTGTACAGAAAGGCACTTGGGCTCTCTACAGACGGCATGGAAAACACTGACGGTCAATACTATGCAATATATAACAGATAATTATGAGCTGAGTGTCCAGATTATAATCAGTTTGACAAATGTCCACAAGTGTCTTTGGTCTATTTTATATTTGCACTAAGACAAGGCAATCATACAACCAGACAATTCCATCAGGGAAGCTTGTTAGCTGCTTAGTCTGTTAAACCCTGGTTGCCATAGCATCTAGAGTTGAAAAAGCTGCAGATTGGCATGAAAAAGCATGTCGACAATTGCCCTGTCACAGCATGCAAGCCAGGTCTGCTCAAAGGCAGCACACTACAAGTTTTCTTTCCCAGTTTGCACTACCCCATGCTGTTTAATAATATCCATTTACTGGTATTGGGATTGATCTAGTGCAGTGTAAAATCCGCATCTACTGAGATTTTGCTTTTTCACGTGGGGGAGATTCTTTAACAAATAACCGCAGAACAATTAATTTATAAAGGAAGTATTGTAAAAATTGTAGGAGGCATATCTGATTTAACAGAGAAACAATCTAAACTCTTAATGATCAGATCTTTAGCAAGCTAATCAGCTCAACAAAGTTTTTAAAAAAAGTGCATTGTTCAGAGGTTTTCAAGAAATTTTTTTGCTGATAGGGAGTTTCATCAAACATCATAATATACTACTTTGCATTTGGGTTTTTTTGATACTAAAAAATACTTAACATTTATTATGGCTATACTTTCTTTTAATTATATACTTTCTATAATTAAATAAATTATATATGCCAAAATTAACAAGAATTCCATTCATGAATAGCATAACATAGTCCAATAGGAATTAGTGTAAGCAACTGAATAGAGGTAGATATTTTTTTCAGAATAAACTTATTGTGTAATTTTAATATAAATAGCAAAGATTATTAGTAACTTCAAATATCCTTGAAAAAGGATATTTTGGTAACACGTCCATATTTTCTCTTGAATATGGATCACTACTTAATAAAAAAGTTCATTTGTCATCTGCATCAAAGTGTTGGAGCTACAGTTTTTTTTTTTTAAAATAGCACATAACTAGTGGTCTTTACACTAGTGTTTCCTCTCAAAAGTTTACACTTGGTTTATTCACTTTCCCTTCCATTATCGCCTTCTAATCTGTTCTGTCACTTCATTTTACTTTTCCTTCAATGCCACAACTGAAGAAAATCTTGAAAACTACATACCCAAGAGCACAATTAAAGTGGCAAACCCAAGAGAATTCTGGCATGGATCTTTTCCCACATTTTCCAGTAGTTTTTTTTATTTTTTCACTTTTTAAATCTATCAATATAATGCAGACATGTTTTACTACAACTCTCTCTATCAGTTATTTTATCCTATTCATTACAGATCTAGATAAAGAATTACAGAAAAACACAGGAGGAGTTAAATCTTTCAGCAAAATTATCAGTCTATTACACAGTTCATTAGAAGTAAATCTTTTCAAAGGTAAGTTTCTAATTCATGTTTATGATTCCGATGACGGAACACATCACTAAAACTTTTTAAAACATTTTAGTTGAAATTTTACTTTAAACTGCCATGGAATTGTGGAAGTAACAAATCTTCAGTTAATAGCATATTTTATCTTAACTTTCTTTTGCATTATATATTTAATATCTGTCATATTTGCATTTTTTTTTCATTTTCTTCATCCTTGTACTGAGTTTGCAACTTAACTTGAAATGAAAATATGAAATGTGGGTGGATTTTTACACAGGTTGAGTTCAGAGTAGTTTATTTTTTCTTTGAAATCTATTTGTGTGTATTTATAGTTCTAGCTTTTTAGTATTGAGAATATTTTTGTCTATATTTAGCTGGGAATTTTTAAGCATTTTAAAATACTGCTGAATCTATAGCTCCCCAGATGACACTACAGGTTACAAGATGCTATCATTCAGAAAAATTAGTTGCATCTTATTTGTTTTTTGACTAATTAAATACTATTTATTAAAGCAATTATGCATTTACCTGCTTCAAGCCAAAACAAAAATCTTTTTTGGTGCAGAACCTCTTAGAAAAACAGCAGATTTTTTAAGAGCGGATAAAGGATAAAATTATCAGCTAAATAAAGACAGTCCATCGTATAAATAAATCAGCAGCAGAATGTAGCTTAGCACACAGATAAAGTTTCTGGCACTTCATGTTCTCCTTATGATGCTTCTCCTAATTAAAATAAAGAATTTCAGGATTATTTTTCAAGTATAAAACCATGGTTCCTCTGGAAATTGTCAAAAGAAAGGTGGTATGCCTCTGTGAGGAGCAGCCTTATCGCATTAGAGTTCAGAAGTAAGGCCCAAGTATTTTTTTCTACTGATTTTTTGGGTGAGCCTATAGACATGCACAATTCTGGATAAACAAGGAGAGCACAGCAAGAGGAAGCTGCATGCAGCTGTGGGCCCTCTGAGGACGGCTGAGGGATGTGGTCAGCGCAGTTGGCCGGCCCTGCCAGCCTCTGCCCACGCTGTGCCACCACGGCAGCGCCGCCAGGCCAAGGTGACTGAAAGGCCCCAGGCTGGCAGGAAAACCAAGGAGAAGGTCAGCAATGTTCCTTCACCAGGGTGAACATTTTCTGCACACCCTCAAGCTGTGTGAGGGAGAGAAATAATCTCCTTTGCTCCCTGAGTATCCTTTCTTGGGAGGGAATGAGGTCATCTCTGTGGGCCATCTCCTTGCACCAGCCTTTGAAACTCCCTGAAATGGGCATATGCTGATACGCAAAAGTCTGAGTCAGAGTTGTTTTCTTTCGTCTGTTTGCAACCAATTCTTCTCTGACATCCGTGCTCCTATCAATAGTGATAATTTTAGCCTGGCGCTTTGAGTTCATTATACATAATCTATTGTATATGGCTATTGGTTAGTAAACCTACACCACGCAGGGTCACATTGTGCTGTGGAGGCACTTCAGTGGGTAGTAGAGAGAAAACCTGTCCTATGCAGAAGTTGAAGGTGTCTACAAATTTGTAGTCTCTGGACCCACTCAGGATCCTTGCTTTACTCTGGTACTAGTGTTTGTGCATTATTCCCAAGGCTATTCTCCTCCTTCCATGTCAATTTCTTGAATACTTCTTCCTTGCTTTTAAATGTAAACAAGAACTGAATGTGCAAAAAACCCATTTGCCTATTTTTAGTCTAAATTTTCTCTATTAAAAGGAGCAGTGACAGATTCTCACTTTGTTAAACAATATACAATTTACACTAAATATTTTCATTCTTGTTAGGATACTTGTTTAGAAACAGACTTATACCTTTTTGTCTTCTAATTAAAGCAAAAGGAAGATTAAAATAGAAATTCTCACACTTGAACTTCACTGACAGAAAAGAGTGGTTCAAAATAACAGTAAATACAGAGCTTTTACAGTAGATGTGAATGATACTGCAAGTCAAAGAGTTCTTTAAAACTCCCACTGAAAATTTTCTCATAAAATAAATTTTCTTTTTCTTAAATCTAAACCTTTTCTACAATTACTGTGAAGACAAATAACAAAATAAAATTTGAATAACAGGACTGTTCCTACAGAGCAAAAAAAAAGGATTGCTCTGTAGTAGCTTATATTTTTTCTGTTACATTTTGCCTTATTGTAAAATTTTCTTCCAGTGGCTGAAAGGACATTAACCGCTAGATAGGCATCACACTGATGTCTCCATGCTGTAGCTTACAACCGTGAATTTGCTACGATCTGTTTAATCATCAGTGTATTGATTTTCCTCAGCTTTCCTTCATTTTAGCCCCATAGCAGGCTTCTGTAATTTCCTTTGGACAAAGTGTAACCAAACTGTGCTAAGTGATGTTGATTTGCAGGCAAAAGTAAAGGGGTAAATATAAATTAACAAGCTATAAACATTTTACAAGTGGCAAGTCAATAAAAACAGTGTCTGCAGTTCTTTAAAAAAATGATTTGAAGCAGATTGTTAACAAAGGTGTCCAAAGAAACTGACATGAGTCTGAGAATAATTTTTGCGCTTTGTGATTAAGAATTGATCAGTCTAAAAGCCTCTGATGCAACTGAATCACCCATAAGCTGCTGGACTGAAAAGGCTCAGCAGGGGCTGGTATTTGTTTGTTAAACTCCCATGATTCCAAGTAGATAATTGGTCTGTGAAGTTCATGACAGAATCTGAATTTGCTTTCTTGCTTCCCAGCTGGCTGAGCACCGGTTTATAGACTTCTGTGTACAAATTTAGCCAGCAGCAAACCTCACATCTTTAATGTAAAAGGTGTTTTGTTGTGTTTTTCAGGTGCTGAGTGGAAGGCCCACACTCCAGAAGCTCATTAAAAGGGCCAAGTTACAGTACAGGTTTATTTCTGTCACAGCGTTTCAAAAAACAGTGACAAGGATTAATATGTTTCTTTGGTACTGGAAAAAGCCTGATATGATCCCTTGTGAATTTGATCATCTGTTTTGTTGCCTGTATATGATTCAATCTCCTATTATATCCTGAAGTTACAGCTGTAAACCAGGGCTGATAAGAATTCAGAAAACACTGCCAGAGCCTGCAGAGAACTAATTGTTTTATTAAGCAGCATCTTGTTTATTTGCAATTTATTTCATACGTCATTCAGAGAACAAACTCTTCTTTAAAATAATAAAGCATGATAAATCTGCTGTACATTATCTGTGACAGGCACTATATTGTATAAATATGTACAAGTAATTGAGTTAAAAAATCTCTCAAACTGTTACTTCTATTCTGTTGTTGCTTACGAATAGCTATTTTTGAACGTTTATGGAATTCCTTCCAAGGCTTTTCATAATTCTGACAGTAAGCTCAGATCTACAGATTGCCTAAAAATTCATCTCCATCTGAAGATAGAGCCTGACAGTGTAACGGTGTGCCTGATCTGGGGAAAGCATCCCTAGGCAAGTGCTCCAGAGATTCACAAGGGGCCCCTCCTCCAGGAGCGCAGGTAGCCCCATGTCCAGAACTGCTCTGCGAGCAGAGCACTCTCCTGAGCCATGGGCACGCAGGATGGGGACACAGGATCCCTTCTGATACAGACCAATAGTCCTGTCAGAGCCCCTCAGGAACCCTGAGCCAACAAACCTGAGAGTAATGGTGGCTTCAGCACTGCCTCTGCTACCTTTGTGATCGGATCCAGACATCACAAAGAATTACAGGATGCTATCTTAAATCGCAAGATAGAACAGATGGGCCTTGCTGCATATTTATGAACTACCAGTATAATGGGATCATTTCTGAGAGTAAGAGGAAGGAGACTGAAGGTCCACTTTCATTTACTGAGGATTTAGGTAGGGAACAAATAATGCTGTCCTTTAAAGAAAGCTTCCTTCATGCACAACCTTAAAGAAGAGCTTGCTGTCTTACTCACTCACATGTAGTAAAAATCCTTCATATGGTTTGTTCCACTGGTTTAATGGGAATATTCTCAAGAAGAAACACCTAATCATTGATACTGTGGGTGGAGTTTTGATTATTTGTCTTATTGCTGCAATTCATTATCATGTGTGTGAAAATATGTTTCAATATACCATAATTCAAAGCCCACACCCTTAGAAGGGTTTGAGGACTGAACACAATCAAATAGATAGAAAAAATACGTATTTTACTGTATATGTCAGAAATTATACAATAAATCCACATTTTCTTAGGAGTGGTTCTTATTCCTAATTTCTAAAGTGCCACACCAGCATTTTAACCCACCATTGATTGTATATGATTGTCTGTGCTCAGCTAAACAGACCCTTGTTTGCAGCTGGCAATTTATTGCCCTTCTGCATTACAACAAAGAAACACAAAATGGTAGCCAAAGAGAAAACTGCCAGTCAAAACACTCTTGCTCTCTTATTCACACTGTTGCTTTCTACCTCCACACTCCATTTTTCTCTAACAACAAATTTAACTTATGAATGAGAAAGGTTAAAGAAAAAATATTTAGTTGCCAAAAACATGGCAAAAGTATTATAAAAAGATCTGTTACTGTTAAACACTGTATGTCCTTAGAAAAATGCTAGGAACCACAAGAGTTACACTTTTATCTAAGAGGTAGCATATGTGCCATATAATACATATGTTGCAATCACAGCAACTTATTTTGCATGAACAGCAGCAAACTCTGAAAAAAAATTGTCCAGTGCTCAAATGAAAGCTGTCATCATGTCTTCATTTTAAATATGTATTCAGAGGAAAAACATTTTTGTATATTTTTTCTGAAGGTTGGGGTTTTTTGGACTATTACTTATTAGCAGAAAAAGAGAAAGACCTTTATATTTTTCTATTATAGGTTATTTTGAAGAGTGCCACAATGCTAACATTTTAATGCATATATAAAAGCTGGGTTAAAATAATTATTCTTGTTCACATGCTATTATTTCTCTTTTTCAATCATCACTTAAAATGAAGGTTTGCGTTTACGTCATGAGCGATATTAACAGTGTATTCCCTTTAAATATTTTTTATCAGTGATTAGCAATTTGTACAATCCCTTCATTTACAGAAATGAAATCTAAAAATGTCCTGGAAGATTCTGGTAATTATAAGTTGTGCAGCTAAATCCTGAGCATTAAGTATTCAGCACTCCCTATTCTGCATGACTGTTAACTGTCCATTTGTGCCATAATGAAGCAGTTTCAACCCTGTCTTCATTTAATTTGACCACTGTCTTCATTGTGGCTCTATTTTACTGGCACTGTAAATTCATGTAGCAAAGCCACCATCTCTGTCCAAGACTTCTGTACCTTTTGATATTGGATCAATAATTGTCCCAGGTCATTCCTCAAAAACAGGGATGGTCTTACATAAAGTGAAAAACTAGAACAGTAGACAGGGCAACAGACTGTCCAGAGGGCACAGCAATGGAAAGCTATCCACAGACCCCGAAATCTAGATCACTGTTTCCATGCCTAAAAACATGAGTTAATCTCAAAAACTTAACACACATTAAAACCAGACAGATTTCTCTCCATATTCCTTCTATTAGAACACTGTATCCGGAGCCTTTATGCTGCCAGCAATGATGGCAGATAGCCCAGCTACCAGCCTTTGCAGGTTACATTTGCTTCAGACCTCAGACAAGAATGATTGATATCAGCTTTTCAGGGAGGTCTTCCTCTCCAAAAAGCATAATGGCAGTGATCACGGAGTTTTAGGATTTGATTTATTAAAAAGCATTTTGATTCAAGTTTGTGTACTATAAAAATTGAGCACAAATAAAACAAGCAAAGATGAAGTGTGTCTCTAAGCATTAATTTTATGCAATATTCTTATAAAGTAACACTGAATTATCCTGAGCTATAAAACAAGTGTTTTTTCCTAACTAGACATGTTGGTACACTTTTAAATATATCACTACTCACTCTGTCTTATCATTCTGAGTCCAATCATCTAGATCTTCAAAAGGCATGGAGGGGTACTTGACTTCAAAAAACTGTGCCCTAAATTCCTGTGATCTCAAATAGGCAGTGTCTTAATAGCTAACTGATAGCTCATCATAAGTTTTGCATTTTAATTCAAAAGCTAATTTCCTACCAAGCCCTCTTCTATAGAAAAGAAAATTCAATCTGCTCCTGCTCAGTGTTCAGACAAAAAAAAAGGGCTGTGCACTAAGCACTGACACCTTACTATATTTGAAGGAAGTACATAAGAAAATAGGTATTTTATAATTTTTTTCTTAGGATTGCATGTTAATTATGCTCTATTGATTCCCAGTCTTTCCTGGAACTGAAGTGTTGGGTATTTACTTATTTTATTCTGAGTTACACACAATAAATACTCCTAAAGTTTCTGAATTCCTCCACAATATTCCCAAAACTCAAGGTTACCTTTTCTGACCACAACAAAGCAGCATGAACACCCTCTCCAAAGATCCCCATCTCTTTATTCTCAAACTGGGGAGAGAATAAATAATATTTCCAAAGGAGAAAATCCATTAGAAAAATGTGAAAACACAGTGCATAGCACAATTTCAAGGAAAAATAAGGGGATGATACTTCACAAAGAAAGACCTTTCAATTTCCTGGAGGACGAAACAAAAACAAGCGTACAAAAAAACAAACAAAAAGAGAAAACCTTTTTCAAAGGAACTTCCTAAATCCTTTCCCTCACAAAAAAATAATCATTAACAACAACAACCACCAAAAAAGCCCCAACCAATTGACCCTCTTACAACAGATTTTGAAGGTAAACACACAATGACTTCTGAGAAAGCTACCAGACACTGTAACTTCATATAATTTTTCTCCTGGCTGTTTACCCATGCTGCCTTCAGAGTCACCACAGTCTCAATGACACATAGAAGCGTAGAGCCAGGATAGTGACAGGGGAAAGTAGTCTGTGACACGAGGACTCACCCCTTGATCCTTTAAAGCTCTTGAAAGCACAAGCATTACCCAAGTGTTGGCAAAGTGCTAGCAAAGTGTTGGGAGAGCTCACCAGAGGGGCAAGCAGATGAAGAGTCCTCCACTGACAGGCTACACAGCTGCTCTTTAGCCACATCCTTGTGTGTGAAATACGATCTCCAGAGCTTTCACAGAGCCTAGCTGCTAAACCTACCTATTCAAACCGGGCAGTGGAGTGAGACTGAGGTTTTATTCAGTGCTTAAATATGAAAATGACTGCAATATGCATCATGGACAAGGACTTGGAGAACAGTAACTCCAATAGATCTGAGTATTTGCACACATACACGTTCTATTCAAAGCATCTGTATGCTATAGAGTGTTATCAGAAGACTAATATATCCCAATCAGACGGGATTTATTTATAGAGAACGCTCTTTTCGCAGTGTTAGATGCCTCATTAACTTGATTCAGCTTGCACACAGCAAAAATATTCCCTCCCTCTTCAGATTTTTGATATGGAATTATAATTTCTTGTTTCATTTGTTAAAATCCTTTCGCTACGAGGACATTTCAGAAATGCTTTATTGCACATGACTTTTTAAAGTGCCGAAGTATTCATTTTGACCAAAAGGCTCTCCTTTTGATGATTTCCTCTTAAGAGAGATACAGAGAGGATTGTCCTATTTCTTCTTTTCATTTGCCTCTTCCAGAAACCATTAATAGCCAACATTCGATCCTCCTACACAAAAGTTCATGATAGCAAAGTTGGAAGAGTGGGCTATGCATCGTGCTATGAACTGATTATGACTTTGGTATGTCACTGCTACTGTCACTATAAAGCTGAGAGAAATTGTACTGTAAGAATTTCGTCTAAATGTAAGTACAGTCTTATTCAGGAAGATCTAGGGAATCTATGACCTTAGAAAAATGGGAGATTTTAAGCTCAGCATTTCAAGTTAGTATGGAGATTTACAGAAGGTATGATCAGAATCTGTCCAGGAGAAGCTGACAAGAGTATAACAATTTTTTGGTAGTTTAACATTTTTCTCTTGGTTCCATAAAGCAGGAAGTTCCAAGATCCCTACTTCCCTGGTTTCAGCTCCACAGCCTACTCTCATTTCTGATTATAATTAAAGACAGAGCAAAAGGAACACATGCAGAAAAATGTATGAACATATAAGCGTCTTGAAATTGGTGAATTTGAGTCATAAGCTTACCCAGCAGACAGGGTCTCTGTCATTATTAGAATACAACAGGGATTAGGAGCTGGGCATGCTATTTTAAAGAAATGAATAAGCAACACATTCTTTAGTCACTGCAGTTCATTTGCAGTTTGATTTTAAACTACTGTTATCAATTTTCTTCAGTGCATTACTTATTGAACTATTCTATCTTAAAATCTTTCAGATCAATTCAAACTCCTTTTTTAATACCTCTTACAAGCAAAACAATGTTTACACATGTTCTAATCATTCCAATGGCAAGCCCCATCCTCTATTCCACACCATTTTTGTATTTTCAGTATCTGAATATAGAGAATTCTCTTTTAAAATTGGATTATCGAATTTCTTTTTGAGCAGCATATGGGAAGGTGAGATGAAAATAATTCTTTCCATCAACAGTAGGTTTGTTGCAATGCTGCTTAAAGGAAGATTCCATTCTCAAAGAATCTGTGCAAAACAGCCTTCCTTTTTCAAAACATGTTAAACATTAAGTCAGTTTTAGAGTCAAGAGCAATCTGAAGACCTGTTGTGTAAAAAAAACCACAGAATTGCTGAATGCTGTGATTTTGTTGCAAACTGTCAAGATAATTTGGTGGTTTATTAGAAATGAGAATGAAAGTTATGAATTTAATTAAATCTTATTTTAAAAATTCACATCTATGTTCTATGAAAATACTTGGGTGAAAGATCTGGAAAATTAGGCCTGAATCAATGTGAGCAAAAAGAACCATAAATATATCTACCTCTAATTCTATGTCTTTGCCTGCCTCTATTATTACCTTTCTCTCTAGTTATGTCTCCATTCTTTCTCATTCAAGTATGTCTCAGTTTTTAAGGCAATCTCATGATTTATGCACCCACTACATAGCTCCTGAATATTTCAAATATTTGCATAATACTTCTGAATCCAAAGGACTTTGAAACACAAGAAATTATTACAGAGTAATGAGTTATCAGATATGCTCTGCTCTGTGGCAAAGATTGTCTGAGAAATCCCACAGCATACATGATAAAGATCATGAGGTACTTTGAATTAACTTAACAGTAAGCGTCAAGGCTCAAACGTTTAACCTGGAGCAGCTGATGCATGATAAATCAATAATTATGCTAATTCTATTGCAAAATTACTTCCTTTCAAGCGTTTAAAGTTAAAGAAAGTTATGTGAACACTACAAGTACTGTTTAGCATCATTTGTGCCAGAAAGGAAAATTATTTGCTGTATGCCCTCCATCAACTTCCTTGGTGCCGCATAATCTAGGGGATCAGGGATTTCTCAACCTTTACATACCCTGGTTTGAAGCAGAATGGTCAGGGCAAAGACCAGCTTCTTTGTACACTATATGAAAATGTTTGAGATGTCTCTTTTAGCTGAGCACGTGTGTTTTATTTCTGTCTCTAAGAATGCTTTTTTCATATTTTGGCAATACATTCATACTACATTTCTGCCTGTATTTTCTTCCTTGGTGCGTTAATGCTGATGAGTCTGTGCAATTTCCTCCGTGATGAACAAACCTGCCATTAAAAACACTGTTTAACCTAAAACACATAACAAGCATAAAAACAGCAGCAGCTCATAAATGAGCCTGAGTTTCCATGGAGGTACTATAGATCTTACTTGTGTCTTAATTAGCTTCTCTACTCTTTAAAAGTGCTTTCTGGCTAATCTGATGGTCTACTCTACTGAGAGTACAGACTGGTTTTATAAGCATGAATTCCTCTTTCTTGCTGTATATCATGGCTGCACCGATCAGGATGGTGAAAAAACAGAACATGCAGTCTGCTGATACAGCTCTCAGGGAAATGAAATCTGATGAAAGGTGGTAATAATAGTAATAGCAATAATATAGAGACATATTAGAATAAACTCCTTTATTTCTCCAAACTGTCAGATTTAGAGTCACTAATGGTATTTTTGTCTCTAATAGCTCCCTAACTAAAGTAATCTTAATTTAAATCTCAGCAGTTAGTTATAGAAGATGGCTGCAATCAGCTGTTTAAATTAACAAAAGAGATTATATAAATTAATCACTAAGTCTGTCTACTATGGAAAAGTTGTATTAAAATCTTTATTATTGCCACATAAAGGCCAGCTACAAAGGGCAGGGGTGAGTTTCAGAAGCCCATGTGAAATCTTCCTTTTATTCTCTATTTTCATCTGTTTACCTCCTCAACAAATTATTCCAAACACATAAGAGCCCCTCGATCATATTTCCCAATATCTTCTTGTACCTGTATATACCTTTTCTCATGGCTTGCTAGAATTATATTCAGCATGGCCCAACCTTTCCAAAGAATCACTAGCAATATTGTTATTTTGCACAGGGGTACTTGAGACTCTTCTGATACCTGATCAGCTCTGATATAAGGGAAGGGTCCACTAGGTTTCTAATAAAAGACTGCTATACACGTTCTTTAAATACTGGACAACCTTCTCCAAAGAAATCCAATTATCCTCTGTTTACAAAGAATGTTTTCTCATTTGTCTCTTGATTTTGATTAATTTCCTTTCTTATCCTGTCTCAGCTTCAGATTCTAATGTTTTATCTTGCCATGTATGGTCAGATTTTGCAGCAATTTTATTAGTGGTCTAAAATGCCTTATGTCCTTATAGATACTTCCCTTGTGACTTCTCTTCAGAATAGATTCAGGTAATTTTCATCAAATTGTATATCTCCTTGTCTTCTCTGGAGCAATGACATATCATTCTGTTTTGCCCCAAGTAACTACTGGAGGTAAGCTATCTCTGTTTTTATCACCATTAGAATTCAAAGTAGAATCAGAAGTAGAGTCCTCGTGAGGTGTGTTAGGCTACGGAGAAATTATTCCTCTTCCCTCTGCAGCAACCTAAAGCAGTAAATAAGTGCCAAGAGCTTGGACAACACGCACCAGAGGCACTCAAGAAACAATGTGGGAGTTCAGATAGACAGACAGATAAATGGACCTCAAAGAATCTTGTGTTGATGTGGTGGTATTCATGAGCTGAAAGAGCAGCCCCCACACAGCCTGAAGTGAGTCAGGCTGATTATAAAATGCAAGGGATGCAGCCTCCCACATCTGACTCTAAATTCCCATTTGTTCTGCTAACAAAATTTTTTCATTTGATCAAATTCATTTAAAGACTGTTAAACCTTTCTGTGGTCAGTGTGAGACAGAGCAAAATATGCTCAAGCCTTCAGACAATACTGCTTACTGGATTAGGTTGGAAAAGATTTTTTGAGCCATCAGAGTGCAAATTAATTTTAAAAAAGGACATGAATCAACGTGTCTAAGCAGCAGAAGCAGACAAGTGGGCCAGAAAAACTCTATGAGAAAAGATGCAAAGCATCATTTGTGTAGAAAACCTGGGAAGAAGAATCTTTCAAGGGCACCTGGATGTGGAAAGGTAAAGAATTGCTCAGATCTGGAGGAAACAAAACAGGCACCTTGGAGTGCTCTGATTCATGACCTGAGCAGAAATATCATTTGTATGAATGTATGTTCCCTATATGTTTTGTCATGTTGCCATTAACAGTTTTCAGTAGCCATTCTCCAAACTGGAAAAAATGAGTACATTTCAAGATGTTTTAAATGCAGGCTGAACAGCAAAATTAAATCAGGCTGTACTTTAAGGAACAGTGTTAGAAGGAAAAAGTACTTCACTCCCTTTGCATAGATGAGAGTGAAAGGACATCACAGACATAATGACGGAACATGTGAAGTACCAGTGAAACAAAAACAAAATAATCTTTTGATTACTTTCCACCTCCCAGGTCCAGTTTAATGACTTCTGAGTAGTATGTGTTTAGAACTGTGGTTTAGGCATCACAGTCAGTTTCGAATGCCATGTGCACTCTTCCTTCAGAGTGACTCTCACTGCTTCCCGTGTAGTCAGTCTTACCTGCATGCATGCAGGGACAACAATTTACAGAAAATTTATTATTAAGGGCTGTATAATATTAAAGGCAGCAATGGCTGAAAAAGTAACTGGCAAAACTGGGATATACTTAGAGAGATATACTTCTGTAACTCTTAGTCAAATCTTATTTCAAATTCTGGTTTTTTCTCATTTCCATTTAATTATGATTTTGGATTGTATCCCTCTAAATCTGTACTTCATTATTACCACAGCATATCTGGGCTTTTTTGAATGGCTCTAATTGGCATCCTTGCTGGCAGTCTCAACAAAGAGGCCAAAGACTGAATGTGCGTGGAGAATGAATTGTCACCTTCTCTGAAGCTGTCCTCCTTAAGCACAGTGGAGACACGCTGCAGAAGCAGGGTCTGTGACCGCTGGTGATGCCAAAATGCTGACTGAGAGCAGGATGGACCTCTCTCTGCTAGCAGACTACCAGCCAGCCAGGAGCCAAGCTCCATTCCACGGGGCAGCGTGCAGCACCAGAGAGTAGATGAGCAGTGGGCTTCACCCTTAGAGGCCTGTGGATCTCGTCATTTTTAAAAATCGCAAAATGCAAGCATACAATTAAAATATAAATGTCCAAATACCTGCTACTTTCAGCTTCTGCTGCAGCATAAATTGGATGAAGTCCCATTCATATTGAAATGTAAATGCAAAACATAAATTTAAAATGTTAAAAAAAAAGGATGGCTTGGAAAAAGATAACGCTTTTCCTCTGTGTAGAAGATAATGATACAATATTCAAGTTTTCCACTCTAAAGGTAATATTTTTTGTCTAAGTCAACATACTTTACCATTTTTAAACTTTTCTCATCATATTTTTGACAGCAGGTTTTCCAATTTTGACAGCTTTTAAAAAGTAATTTTAACAGACGAGTGATTTCTCCTCTCAGCGAAGTCAGATTATGTGAAATGTCAATGTAAAAACTATATACTGTGACACATAATCATTTTTTCATTGAATTTACTTATTAATTTTACTTGCTATTGCTAATAAAATGTAAGTGCTTAGCTAATTGTATTGCTTATTTAAATTTTTTGAAGGAATGTATTTTAAAATTGTGCTTTTTTTCCTGACTGCAAAATTTCTGAGGCAGTTATAATTTGTCACCCTTCCAAATTATTTAAAGAAGAAGAATTACTATCACAATTGATATTCCCAGCTGAGAGGCCAAAGAATGAATCAGCAGGGAGAGGTTAAACCAGTCTTTCATCTGTAAGGGTGGGCTACTTGAGTTAAAGTTTGGAGCATATCTACAGAATTTTACAAGGAATTTCTTTCAGAAATGCTGCATGTAGTCCATAGAAATCTGAAGATTATAGGTATCTATGCTATCAGTTGGGTGCCTTCAGTAAGAGTGAACTGAGCAAAGAGAGGAGAAAATCAAAAAGGGAATGTACAGTTCAAAGTTTGCACTTCTACATCAAAGTTCAAGTGAGGCATAAATGAGTTGGACCAATTCCTACCTCT
Source organism: Ammospiza caudacuta (assembly GCF_027887145.1). NCBI lineage: Eukaryota > Metazoa > Chordata > Aves > Passeriformes > Passerellidae > Ammospiza > Ammospiza caudacuta. The sequence goes on along the minus strand of NC_080598.1, from coordinate 38,295,383 downwards.
GATTACAGTTCTTCATCTGAAGTTTTTTATTTCTAGGCAATTAGTTTAATTTGTAATTTTCTACACCAGAAATCCAAAGGTATTACCTATTTCTACTGTGTAAGTCTTAAAAAAGGTCGAACAACTCACACTCTCAAGATCAGTACCATAGGTACTATAGGTAGAGTACATCTTCAAAGCCTTTGGGGAGTAAGTCAAATCATGGGTTCACTGCACCTTCACACACCTGTAACAAAAACTGGAAGGCAATCCCAGCGTACGTAAATCACTTCCTTTATTCGTCCCGCTTCATCCAGGAAAACACTTTAATGTCTAAGAGAAAGCACAGGGACAAGAGCACATTTATAAGAAATAAAGATTTTCTCTCTTTATTAACCTTAAACCATCAACTAATCTTATGAAGTGAGGATTATGTCTCGCAGGAAGAAAAAGGCTCAGTGTCACTCCCTGTATTTAAAGTATTTCTATATCAGCTCAAATTAAGTGTCATTACAATCTATTTCATATTCCATTTTGATCCATCCACTTCATATGTCACTGGGCCAAAAGTATGCGTGCGTTTGAAACTGCTGACAAACTTACCATGATGTAGGCTGCTCCTTCACAGCATTAATATAAAACAGTTCTAAATCGAGCAATGTTCAATTATCCCTGAAAGTACAGATGACTTAGTTCTTCGTTAACTCCATTGTTTTCCAGTAAAAGTGAAATGTGCTGTATGCAAATTAAATAATACCAAGTGTCAGCACTTAAAAGAAATGCTCATTTAGCTTCAGAAGAGGTTTTTGTCGCAAATTTTGTTCATTTATTTTATAAGAAGTTGTGTTTGTCTTAATTTGTTCCAAACATAATATGATTGTGAGACACAGTGCCTGCTGGCAAAGTTGGAATTGCTGTCAGCAGGAAATGGCAAACTAATAATAAATGGTGGTAAAATATTTATGTTATACTTTACTGGGAAAATGAATGCCGTTTTCTATTTCATTCCTGCTTGAGACAGTACACAATAACATAGTTGTTTTCAAAATAAGTAGATAGGATTCTAAACTCTGTGGTGGCTTATCTTGTAACCATCAGCTGAAAAAAAATAATTATAAAAATAGACCTTTTTAGTAGCTCCAATTTAAGAAATTTTAACTGGGAGTACATAGTGCAGTAATTAGTAGCATCTCACATTCAATGTCATCGGACACTAGTCCGATAGATCAAACACTTGTGTATGTGGCCTACTTACTTAGTTGCTCACTCATAATTTTCAATAACACTGCTGTTCTCATGCAGGGAGGGGTGGTCCAGAGCCACTAGATTACTCTGCAGGATGGTGATGTTCAAGTACAACACTGTGTTTATGTACTCCCCAAAGTGTATCAAAGCTCAGATCCACAGAAATAAAAGAAAAGTCAAACAAAACAAGCATTAGACTGCGTAAAATAAGGTATGGACAAGGCAAACAGGTGAGGCATTGTTTAGGTGGCTAAGGTAGATCAATATCTGTGCTTGCAAGCCAGGAATTCTGCCTGCTTTCCTCTGGCACTATGCAGATCATCTTACGGCCTGCAGACAGACTGTCGCCTAAACCCAATTTACAGACAACCTATTTCACCCTTGCAAAAATCATACCCATCTTCATTCTTGTGGCCCATGAGGGATAAATAAAAACTCTCCATGCCCATGGAATGCTGAAGACTAGGCATAAACATCATTTCAGCTAACTTTTTTACTGTTCTATCTCAGCCGTTACTTGATGGAGGCAGCTAAACTTTCTTTTTCTTCAGACACCAAGAGAAAGTTGCATTTTGCCTAGGCTGGTTTATGAAAGCACACTGCAGTAGTCTTTCAGGATTTGAAAAAGATTCATATGACAGGTGGATACTGTTGCCTCCTTCTCTTCAAATGATCCATTTATTATCAGAGATGTTTTCTGATTTCAGACAGGCAGACATCAAGAAGCTCTGACTGCTCATAATAATAACAGAGATCACTTAAAATCTTTCTCCCTTCAAAAACACGTTTTCATTTCTAAAATATTCAATGAACACATGGTCAATTTAAAGAACCCCTGAACCCCTTCAATAAAATTCTGAAGACCATGAAGTGCTTCATTTCCAGCACTGGAGCTTCCAATGGGAGAACCTGCCTGCAGGGGTGAATAGGCTGCTACTTATGCCAGCTTCAGTACTGGAGAGACCATTCTTGCAGCCTGTATCTTTTAGGTCTTAGACACACAGTGTCATAATTTGAGATTGGGAAAGCAATTGAGGATAAGTAGACCTTTTTAAACCCTTAGAGAAAACTTAATTCTTGCTTTTATTAAAGATGTTGGTGCAGATACTCTTCAGGTTCGTTCTGTTCACTCTTTAGATTTAAAATCTCGCACTTTTTCTCTCATCTCTGAGCTGATTAGCTATTAAAATATAGTTACAATTTCAAAATAATGTCTATTTCCTTATTTTAAGAAGGTAAAACGCTCAGCTTTAATCTCCAGAGTGGAAAAGGTCACCTTTGTAGACTGATGATTATCATATCTCCAAGTAATGAGAACAAGTGTGCTTTTCCTCAGTGCAACAACCTTAGTTACTCTTATATTGCAACTATTTTCCTGCCTTACCTTTCTTTATGGTAGAGGAAATGTAATTTACTTGTCAGATTGAAATGTTTGATATAAATCTTTAGCCTTTCTTTCAAACAAGTATTTCTGTAACATTATATTACAAACAACTGGCATGTTTAATTAAACAACTGCTTTATTTTCAGCAGCAGAAGAAGGTATGATTATATTAATTGAACAGTAGGACCTATGACCAAATTTAAAGAAAACATTTTCAGCTTAACAAGGAGGTATGATTATCTTAATTTCAAAGCAAAACATGTGACTAGAACTGAAACAAAATGTTTGTCTCTGTCTTTACAGTTATTAAAAAATAGTTTCACTGAAAAATAAAGTGAATAAATGCAATTTAAAAAGTATCTTTCCATAAAAACTCTTCTTTCAAATCATGAGCTGGCTAAAATAATTAAATCAGTTAAATAAAAGGCCTAGACCAATTGATTTCTCTGATGAAATGCATTTTAAATGAACCAGTTTTAACATATTTACTAGTATGTTGAATTAAAACACTATATTTCTACATATGCACGATAGCAAATCTGCTGCAGATTTATAAGGTAATTCTTGTAGCTAGATACAGAAGCAATGCTTAAGCTCTCATGGCTTGTTCATATAAGAAGTCCATTTAGTATAAGTGATTTTACCAGTGTGAGTAAGGAGCAAAATTTCACCTATCATGAACAAAAGATTGTTTTGAAGTTTCAGTACTATCAACATTGCTGCTGGTTTTTATCCTGTTGTCTCAAAAATCGTTTATGTTATTTTCTACATGTATACAATTTTAAAATTTAAGTTATCATGATTTCCTGTGAAGAGAAAAATAAGTTACAAAGTGTTAATAGGAAAAGGGATGAGACACAAAAAGTAATTTTTTTCAAATCATCTTTTATTTATCTGAAACAGAAAAAAGAAAGACATACATCGTTTAAATGCTTATGAGCAAATGAAATTATCAGTGAAAATGGAGAAGCTGTTAAAGGAAACTTATATTGAATTACAATCCTAATCACCCATGTTTAGATATGCTTATTTAGGTAAATAGATTAAATATTTTTGATCCAGATGTGACAAATTCCATGCTGTCATTTACCTTGCAGACATCATAGAATTTTTGCTTTTATCACATTCCCCAGAGTGCTTTTGTGTTTTCATTAAAAAGCTGTAGTTGAGAAAACATGTCAGATGCTAAGAACAAAATCCACAATGCAGCAACATGGAAAAAATATAACAACTTTTTGGAAAAAATGTCAACCTACATACAATTTTAAATGGCTTGCCAATGAATGTTAATTAGCTTTAAAGTTACACATGACATGACTTCATGCGCTAAGGAAAACACTTGCTTACTTGGCTGGAGCATGACCAAAGAACAAACATTAACAGATACAGATTTGACAAATAACTATTTTTAAACTTGTGTTGGTATTTGAGATGGTTTATGATAACTAGAGATGAAGCCAAGGGTTAAGTAATGACCACTGGCAAGTTGTGATCATTAAACATGTAATTTTTTTTTTCTGAACTACTGATTTAAACTGAAGCTTATGCTAAAGTGCAAAAATGTCACTGTCTGAGACTGGAGTATTTCTCTTCTTTTACAAAATCTTTGTATTTTTTTCCTATTGCAGCTAATGAGACTCCTTGGGGATTTAATTTGAGGATATTATACCACTTCTGTGTATCATTATCCAACATATATATAACAGTTTGTAGGATGCTCATTAAGAATATTTCCAGTCACAATTAAGTTGAACAGGAACATTGTTCAAGTAACCTAAAAACTTCAATAAACATCAAGAGCATTATGTTCCTTTGTCAAATGTGGACAGTACACTAGCTCCTTCTGATTTGTTTATATTTATACAAGCAAGTGCAATACAAAAGGACAAGTCTTCTCACCTTCTCACACAGAAATTGCTGAGATGTAAGTGGAATTATTCATGAAGAAAATTAATGAAGTTTAGTGCAAGATTTTGAATTGTTAATTTACTTGGGAGGAAAAATGTATATGGATTAACAAAGATGAGTTTTTCATTTTCCTGATAATAGATGATTTCCTTAGAGTCTTCCATGACATATCTCATCAAGATTTATCGTTCTACAAAGGATATAAAGAAATCAAAAGCAACTACTCACATTTGCTAGTGTCTGCTGTGAAGTTTGTTGAAGAGAAAGGCAAGCAGACTTTATTACTGTGTTGCTGTAGAGATCTGAGCAGACACCCAGATTTAAACAGATAAATTAAAACAATTGGCTTGCAGGGGATTGAAAAGACAACAAAACTTACATCTAGAGTCTTCATGGTAGACTTGTGATATTTCACTGCAATGTACCTTTCTAGTTAGGAATATCTTCCATTAAATCTGTAAAATGCTTTGCTGATCCAAGGAATACTTTGAACTAATGACTCTACTTTTAGTGCCATAATTTCCATCCCTTTACTTCACCTCTCCTCTTTACTTCAACCCAAATAAACCAATATATGCCATTCCAAATGTTAGTTTTCATCTGAGCAAATGTCATTTCCAAGAAACATGACAATTCTGTATCTGTTTCAACCTGTACTCTAAAATCCAATAACTTTGTTCTATGAAAATAGATGTAGATAATGAAGATGGACATAATATCTGGTAATCTGCAGCGCTCACAAATCTGACAACTCCTCTTTTCAAATCCCTGTGCTGATTCATCCTGTGTCTGAAGAGCAAGCAAGCAAATAATTGTGTAAAAGTAGAATGCCTTCTTAACCCTCCTAAATACTAAATGGCTGTGGAATCAAATCTTTGGCATAAAATTATAACTTCAGCTTTTATCTTGGACTTAATGATCATTTTTCTGCTTAGGTTGTAAGGTTTTATGCTATCCCTCAGAAATATTAATGCCTAAAACAAAATATGATGGTTCTGAAATTATAAAAATTGCATATAAGGAATGTTTCTTTAATTCAATGTTCCATTCATATTAGTAGAGCATGCTCTCCTAAAAGTAGGGATTGTCCTTGATTTCTAAACGTGAAGAGGGTATGATGTTCTCTTCTGGAATATGTAAGGGTTCCTTGTTACAGGTCAGAATTTTAATTTACTTAACCCAGGCTTCCATTGCCAAAAAATGGCTTATTTTAGAAAGACAGGATTTCCAAATTATTTATTACTCCTGCATTAGCCATTTTCTGTGTCCCACACTTACAGCTAAGCAAATGGAAAGTTAACTGTAAACATGTTGCACTGACTTCTGACAATATTGATGTCCATAGCAATCCTGTGGCCACTAAACAATCCCACTGGCCATAATGAAATCTAGATTTTGTGCTGGATTCTGAGCCCTGACAAACAATTACCAAAGCAGGACTAGGAGAAAAAATGCACTATTTTCCACTTTTCTGAAACAGAGTGTTAACATTAGGCTTAGCTATAGCAAAATTGAAAAAACATAACAGATAGCTAATGAAAGAAAAGCACCAATGTGAACTGTGAAGGAATTCTATCCCTAGTAAACTTCAATAACAGCATTTAGGCACAGACACTGAGGTGACCACAATAGGGGGACTCCAATGGCAGAGACTGGATGGGCAAGAGAGCACACAGGAAACATCCACAGCTCGTGTTCCCTGTGAACTCCAAACCTATCTTACAGCAAGATACTTGGCTAGGGAGCTGTTAGCATAACCCAGGCCTACTCAAGTTATTCGGTCTGAAGAATCTTTGGAAAAAGAATCATGTAAATATTAGCTCAAATTTCAATATGCATATCTGCTTGACTGGATTTATAACCGCTTATATTTATTTGACTTTTTTTCTCATCTAAATATATCTCTCCACTGAAGCCAAAATGTTCCATAAAAATGTGTCAGATTTAATGATGTTTACAATGGGAATGTTCTAAATATCCTGGCTTGTCAATTTAGTAATTTCCTAATGAGAGAGTGAAACAAAGGACTGGAAAGAGAAATGCACACAAACAAAAAAAAAAAATTATTTGATCCCAAAACAGATGTATGCAATTTTATTACATGAAAGTGTTCCAAAGAGTTTTGTTTTATTTTCAGTGTGAAACAAAAAGACATCTCAAACCATACATATTTTCACAGATTGGGAAATAACACATTGCCCTTAGGTTCATTAAAGGTATGACATTTTCTGTTTGCTTCCTGAAGGGAATACAGCAGTTCTGTAATAAGGAATACTTACAAAAATATTTTTGAGCTCTAATTCATTAGTAGTTCTAAAAGCAAGTTTCAGTTGACTGTAACTTTTATATCTACATTTTTTTCATATGCTGTGTTGACCTACATAAATCAGCTCTTCAGTGAAAAGAAGCAGTAATTACAAACATAGCTAACCAGTACCATATTTACAGATGACACTCCAGATTATATTCATTTGCTTTGTGAATAATGTCAGTTATTCTGAATGTGTTTGTATGACGTATCAGTTGTATTGCCTGCAAACATATTTTAATTTCACAGTAAAATATAAATTCTGAATTTTCCATTGAAAGGATCCATAATGCTTCCCTATAGCCACAGTTAGGCATTGAATAGATGCAACAGTTATACAAGATTGCCTTGGTCAACCCAAGTTTCCTGAAATTCAGGAAATCATGCTTGCTCTTCCTACCTCCAAAGAATCCAGTGTGAATGGATGTATACTCTGCGTCCATGGTTCTTAAAAAAACAAACAAACAAACAAGTAATCACTTCCTTAATCACAGTATTAACTTAATTTAGGATTTAGTCAAAAGCTAGAATTAAGGTGTATCAGAGGATGAGAACAAATGTCACAGGTTCTTGAAATTATAATTGCAATATATTGAATAAAACTGTCAGATAATCCATAGAACACGATAATATTATTCATTACAAAAGGAGATTAAAATAACCTCTTAGTGGTTCTTCTAATCAGATCCGGGGGAAAACAATCTTCCTAGTTGAAATTTGGCAGCTGGTTTTACCTCAAAGCCATGATCATGACATGTTAACTTTTGAAAATTAACCAGTACTCTGCTCAGATTTTCAGTCAAGGCAAGCTGGCATAATGTAGACCTATGTATCCTGAAAATAGGAGCACTAATTCACATAAGTTACTTAAGGAATTAATAAAATGTAGATTACAAATTGTCAAAACTGACAACAAAGAAGAGGGTCTATAGATTGAGGATTACCCACTGAAGTGATTTACAAATAATTTTGAAGTGTAACAGTAGTAAAGAATTTTGTAGCCTGTTTGCAAACAATTGGGGAACAGAAAAAAAACAAAATTTCACCAATTATTCATTTGTGTCAATCAGTTCACTTCAGCTGACACTATACTGGAGACATTTTATACAAAGATGTAAGGCATGCTGATGTAAGGCATGCACAAAGAAATAATGGAAGGCCTTTTGTTGTCCTCATAGTTTCTTTTTATTTTTACTTTCACAATCATGTAGAAACCCTTTGGGTCATCCACTTTGTTTACAAGGTGATGCATGTCTCACCTATAATATATCTGCAAAGCACAATATCTGTCAAATTTTAGTCAAAAATCGCTTCCTTTCAAAGTGGTAACTGTTAAAATAGCTTATTTTAAAAATTTGCAAAAAGACTTATAAGATTCTACTGATGTTCTGTCACATATTTTAGAGTTATTTTCTGAAAAATATCTCAATATTTTCAAATAATTTTTGATCTAATTAGAAATGGCTATGAAATCTAGGAATAAAACAGCATTGCTATTATTTATATTTCTACAGAAAGGAAAGATAATATCCAGGACTGGCTTTTAAAACTATTAATGAGCCCTGGCAATGCGAGAAAGAGATGGATTAGGTAGATGTAATGAGATATGATTAAAGGGTGTAGGCACTGAAGGGTGTTGGAGAAATTCTTTTCAGAGGGAGTATAATTAGTGTCTGATAAAAGTACTTAGTAGATAAGATTTTTGAAGAAGAAAGGTTAAGATAAACACATACCATATGACAAACCTGCTTAATTTTTTTCCTTTGGTTCTTGCATAGTCAATAAACAGTTGAAGTTTTATACATAAATAACATTTGTTGAATACCTAATGAAACCCCACAAGACAATTAAAAGGGCTTTAATTGCAAAAGACAGAAAGCAAAGAAAATGTCCTATTACATTTCCTTTTTTGTTTTTCTCTTTTCATTTATGCAACTTAGATAATAACATGCAACCTTTTCCTGAAATTAAACAAACAAATGGACTTCTTAAAAAGCAAGATTTCTAGAAGTTGCTTAGCAACTTTCAAATCACTTTTTATTAAATTGGAAGCTTCTTTTCCTATTTTAGTGTCTAAAATATGCAGCAGCCTAAAGCAGACCATCCCAGCCATCTTTATGCAAGTCCTAGGCAGAGATGCTTCTTTGTCCATTTAGCCAATAGTATTGTGCACACGTGAAAATAACTCTTAGAATGAGGTACCAGGCCTTCAGTTTTCTACTTCTAGGTCTGAGCCTTCAACCTGCAGCTGGAGTTTGGATTTGGCGTGACAAATATCAGTCCAAGTTAGAGCACTCATAGATAAATTGCAGATAAATATATTAGATACTTACAAATCCAGAAGAGAAGTTCACCATGTGAACTGACCATGTCAAACATGAAAACCTGAAATAAAAACAAATGTTGTGCCCTGCACATCTGGGGATTCCTCAGTAAAGGAGAGCTACCATGCCATGGTCTCTGGTCCCTATTTACAAGACCAGCAATGATGAATTCCCCTTTGTTGCCTTGTTTTTAAGACACACTATCTTTTCTACAGTAATTCATGGCAGCAGAAAATTGTTTAGGACTTAATAGAATCATAGAATGGTTTGGGTTCAAAGAAGTCCTAATCACATTCAGTCTGAAGTCATTTCCCCTTGTCCTGTCACTACATGCTTGCATAAAAACTCCCCCTCCAGTTTTCTTGTAGGCTCCCTTCTGGTACTGGAAATCTACAATTAGGTCACCCCGAACCCTTCTCTAGGCTGAAAAAAACAAGTTCTCCCAGCCTTTCCATTCCATCCCTCTAATCACCTTGCTGGCCCTCCTGTGAACCTGCTCTCGAAGGTCTGTGTCTTTCCTGGTCTGGGGACCCCAGAGACGGATGCAGTACTCAAGGTGAAGTCTCACCAGAGCAGGGTAGGGGGGCAGTATCACCTCCCTCAACCTCCACATTCTGCTTTAGAAGATTAGAAATGGTTGGCTTTCTGGGCTGCAACATTCTGCAGTATTCTGGACATAAAGTGCTTCAATTGTCCTTTCCTCATCATGCTTTCAAGAAGAAAAGCATTGGTAAAATTAAACATTGGAAACTCTAGCCCGGACACGTGGCTTCTGAAATAGCTCTGAAAGCTAATTCAGGCCCATGTTCCAAGAGAATGGCCTCAACATGGCTGCTTCTTCACGCTCAGCCCCAGAGCAGAGGAACTTTGCAGTAGCAGAGCAGAAAAGCAAAACTGCAAGCCTGAGATCAGGCTTGGCATGAAGCCCACATGCTGATGGCATGGGCTTTACTTCAGTGCAGAGGGGTAAATCAGAATCATCTTCCTCATCCTCAAAAAGTATATGTCTTAGAGGACTGCCACACATCAGGAGCAGGTTTTCTTCCTCTTTCTGTGTACAGGAGTGTCATAGATTCTTACATCAGACTTCCTGTTCCATGCTGTGTGTGTGGAAATCAGCTCTCTACATGGCATGGAGAGTGGTCCCACTTATGGAAAAATGCACACTTATACAGAATATTCTCTAAATCATTGGCCAAGTTATTTAAGTGTACTTCTTAATCAGTACATAGGACCAGTTCCCACCAGGCACATAATCTACCCAGAGAATATCTGAAATTCCTACAAGGCGCTGAGTTCAAGTATCTTGCAAAAACTACCCCAGAAGACTTACTGTTATCAATGAGCAAGTAACCAAAACAGATAATAGAATTGAATAGAAGTTCCCATCCCTAATAAATAAAACCCAAATACATACATCCAGACTTGAGGATTATTTTTATTAAGATTGGTATGGGCAAAGACAACAGTGCTTTTTGTGATATTTCAATACTAGATCAACATGTTAAAAAGAAAGAAAATAGATCTTTTTGTCTTGTGACTTCAGTAATTTATGCAGTTCCTTCTAGTTCACTACTAATTAATTAATTAACTGTGAGATTTTTAGCTCCTCCAAACTTCAGGCAGGTTTTCAATAGTAGTGAATGAATTCTAGGTGCCAGAAGGAAGTTTGAAAGTCACTCCCTATCAATAGTCCTAAAGGAAGATTGAAAAACTCCTTTTCTTAGCAGTACCCTGTTATTTCTGAAGTGTAATGATAACACTGTAAATCAACATTGTTCAGCATCATCAACATTGGTTTTGATACTTCTTTATCAGATTCAGCTCCACCAATAAATCTGAAATATTTGATTTTTTAAATGGGCACACCAAGATAGTATATAACTTGGCTTATGTTTTTGTGAAAGTAGCAATTCTAAAAATTTATAGAAGAAGGATCTACAGAAGAAGTTCATCTATTTTCTTTCAATGAAAGGACATTGCTCAGATTACATTAATCTCTGGAGGTTTTTTGCAAACTTGGCATTGAATTATTAGATCTGTGGGGCTTCCAACATTTATGTAAATAATCTCAAAAATCTTTTCCACCTGTTTTCATCAATCAGAAACATTTCAAGTACATTTAAAACATTTTTTACAGCTTTTTATTGTTAATCTGTTTCTTCCAGTGATATTTCTGGGTCATCAGGCAAGGAGGCGAAGATTCAATGGACTCTGGCAGAACAGGACTGAAAATGGAAGTGTCAGGAATTCTCATGTGTTGTAGGAAGAGAGAGGGGGGTGGTTCTTGGTTGTACGCACCTGCTTACACAAGCCCTGATGCCCAAGTTTCTTCCTGTAAACCAACAACACTATTTCACAGTTTCAATGGGGATCATGGTGGAATTTTACAGAGAAGGTCTGGATATCCTTAGGATCTACATGAAAACACGGCAGTGAGCACTTTTCTGCTTTGCTTGTAGGGCCATGTGTCAAAAAACTCTTAGAGACATTAACAAAGATGGGTTAATGTGCTGCAAAACAGACTGATCAGACACCCAAAGACCTACACTACTCTCTCTTGTCATGTTTTAGGGTACTGCAAGCTGTGGTCTGCTCTGTTTTTGGGGTAAGAATCAGGTAGCCTGGAAATCAGTAGTACCATTCTGTTCTGCAAAACACTTCTACTTGCTTTCTTTCACTGCTGTTAGGCTTTCTTTCTTCTTCCTTCTATCTTTATTTCCTTGATAGAGTCTCACTGTTGCTGTTGCTGATGCTGCTGTTTTGCTTGAATTAGGAACCAAAAACTTGTGACTTTTCTAGCTCTCCCCTTTTTTTACAGTTTCTGCACCACTCAGAGTGACGGCACAGAGTCCAAAGTCACAGCTCTGGGCTTTCCATAGATGAATCTTGAAGATGCAAACACACCACGAAGAGAAAAAAAAAGGAGTTTGCCTGTAGGTACTCTGAACTTTTCACTGAGTTCATTTGAGCTGACAGGAACAGGACGCTATGTTTGAGTGACAGCATTTACCCTAAATGGAAGTCAGAGTAGAGGAGAGGAGCAAGAGAAACATGATGAAAATCTTTACTAAAGATGAGAAAATATATCCTCTTTGGAAAGAAAACTGTGGAATAAGCCCTCCTGGTCATAAATATTTTAGGTGTTCCTGCAGAGAACTGAAACCTATCATTGATTCAATTTTTTTTAACCACAGAGATTATGACTGATATTTTCTGCTTGTGTGCGTGCTTTGATGTTCCCTACAATTGTACTACATTGATTCATTATTTTTTTAAATGTTAACATAAAGAGGCTCTCTTTTACTGCATTCTCACTTGCTTTGGGATTTGTTTTGTGCTTGGTTTTCTTGGTTTGGGATTTGGGGGGTGGGTTTTGGGCTTTGGGTTTCTTCCACTTACAATCAAATGGAAACTACTTCTAGGTGAAGTAGGGTTATCCTCCTCCCCTCTCCCCAAAATACAAAGTGGCTCTTTGGAGTATCACTCTCCTTTAGGAAGGTCGGTGCAATCTCTTGAAGATTAGGGACACGTATGCAGGAAGAAAGTTGTCAGGGTTTAGATCAAAGTTGGGGATTGGTGAGGGACAGGGGAGTGGGGAGAAAAAGAAATCACCGAGCTGATCTCAGAGACTGCAAGGCATGCAACGCCTTGTCTCTTAGGGCAATGTGTACTTTTTTCCTACTACTTGCAAGGAGTTTAAATAACTATTTGAAAAATAAGGAAAATTGTTATTCCCATAAGGCCTAAACAATACTGAGCTGAAGCTTTAGGAAAATATTGCTCCTTTTTCACCTCTCAGATGATCAGAAAATTCTTTGCATTTTCTGTTTCAGAAAACCCTAAAAATAATGGATAGTTCCTTTCAGAAAGTGCCAGTAACACACCATTCTTCCCCGGTTTTCAGAGCTCGCAGTAGTGGCTGGATAGATGAGGCCATCACGAGCCGGAGACATCATCAGCTCAGAACACTCTGCTATTTATTTAGACTCAGAAAAAAAGCCTTCTTGCTTATTTTCCTAAAATAATTAAAATGCATCACTTAAGTTCCGATATGCTAAAAAAAAAAAGAAAGGAAAAAGAAAAAAAAAAGGCGTGGGAGCATAAATGTTTTGGCTCTGAGCTGACAGTAAATATATCTTCACATCATGTTTTTATTTTACCGTTTCCAATGCATCTATCCTTCCTAGCCCCTTCCCCTCCCCCATTAATTTCTGAAGTGTCTGAGAGAGCCCTGGAGCTCGCAGCATTCTCTCTCTCCCCTCTTTGCGGCGGGAGATCAGATGTATTACCTTCCCCTTTCTCTCGCCCGATGCCGGCACGGAGGAGCGGGTTCAGCGGGAGCGGGGCCCGGCCCGCAGCCCAGGGGGCCCCGCTCGGAGCCCGAACCGCGGAGCTTCCCCGGCAGGGCCGTGCGGGGCCGGAGCCCAGCCGAGCCCAGCCGAGCCGAGCCCAGCCGAGCCCAGCCGAGCCCAGCCGAGCCGAGCCCAGCCGAGCCCAGCCGAGCCGAGCCCAGCCGAGCCCAGCCCAGCCGAGCCGAGCCGAGCCCAGCCGAGCCGAGCCGAGCCCAGCCGAGCCGAGCCCAGCCGAGCCCAGCCCAGCCGAGCCCAGCCCAGCCGAGCCCAGCCGAGCCGGGCACCGGCCCCAGCCCGGCCTGCGCGGCCGTGGGGGCTCCGGAGCTGCTGTGCTGGTGGCATTGTTAACCCGCAAAACAGGCCGGGGGGGCGTTGCCCCAAATTCCTCCACTGCTGACTGGCTACCCCCGGAAAGGAGTTTCTTGGATTAAACTACGGGGAAATATAAATATATGTTTGTTTCAATCTTCATTCGCCTCGCAAGCTGAGAAATGTCTGTTATTTACACGTTGTGCAGGGAAGCCAGTTCGATATTAATTTAAAGAGGGTAACTCCAGCACTGCTGGTGATGTTCATTTGCAATTCCTACACACTGGCTATTATGTGCAGGGAACTAATCCTGCCTTGCCTTGAAAACAGAGCTTTCACTTAGCTCGCTGCACTCCTCAGATTTCCTTTAAAAGAGAGCCCTTGTTTTGCTGGGATTTTATTATTTTTAATAACATTACATAGATATTTGAATTCTCCCAATAGGTGTGTAGCGCTTTCTTTTATCTTTTTCTTTTTATTTCTGGCATTTTCTCTCACGAGCCCTTAGGGTCCTGCCGTGCTCCCGTGGCTGCCGTGAGACGGGAAAGTTGGGAGCACCCATGACTCGTTCCTCCTCCCAGTTACAGCCGTCGGCGGTGAGCACCAGCCCATAGGCGCTGCATAATGGCCAACCCTCTCACACCCTGGATCGGTGTCCAGCCAGGGAGCACAGCCGAGGCTTAATTGCATCCATCTGCTGACATTCACTGAAAGGGTGAGCGATATGGGCCGTGCTGCCCCCCAGGGAAGCCGTGCCTGGGAGAGTTGTGTCTCCTCGCAGGCAGACACCAAGTCCGGCACAAATCGGGCAGGGCTGTCTCCGGCCGCTGAACTCAAATCCTGCAATCCTGAACCCGCTGACACGAGGGGAGCGCTTTCCTCTGCGACCCCTGCGAGCCAAGGCGGCCCCTCGGAGGAAAGAGAACCCCGAGGTCAGCGTAACAGCCCCAGCTCGCCCAGCCACATCTCCCCGGAGCACCAAGAGCACACGACGGCAGGGAGTGACCCAGCAGCCCCGAACCGAGCCAGATCTCCTCTAGACCGGGCTTGAGGGGCCGGGGTGTCTGATGGCCGCTAGCAGGACGCGTTTAAAGCGTTTATTGGCATTACGGCAATACAGTGCACGGTCAAAAACAATTCAAGAAGTTACAGGCTTGTTCAGGGCAGCCCTTCCCTCCTAGCCCGAGGAAGAAGCTTCAGTTCTGCACGAATTACTCCAGGAATAAAATAATGTTTGCAATTTTAGTAGGATTTTAGTTTATGTAGCAATGTCTCTCCGACTTCACAACCGCTTTTCCCATCTTATCCCCTACCCCGGGGCAGAACTTGCTCCCTACGATGAGTCGGCGATTATCGAAGAGCCTGACTTAACCTCGTACACCTGCCTGGAAGATTTTGAGATAGATTATAACATAATTATAACGTAAAGTACTGTCCCTGGCGTCGGTCGGGATCCACATTTCACAGCCGCATCTCGGGGCGCTCCCATGGCGCCTCTGCCTCCCGTCCGAGCTCTAGCCCATTTGACAAACGCAGCTTCTCTTTCTCCCGGGGAGACGATGAACTCGTGCTCACATTTCAGCCACTGATTTCTCCCATCTCTCACTCCCAGTCCTCACTGACCCCCTCCCCAGGACCCCCCTCCCCCACCTCACCTTCATCTCTCCCCCCCGCCCCCCTCCGCCCCCTCCCCACTTTTCTTTATGGTTCTAGCGAACAAAAAGCGGCACTTGATGCCAACACACTGTCCTGGGCTGCTTGTGCATCATGACTTCGCAGACCTCATTCATCACGGATCCTTCTCCCGGACAGTTCCCACTTTGGCTGTCAGGTTTTTCTCGTCACGTCACCTTCTTCCTCCACAGATACCTAATCAGGGAGAGAGCACATCCCAGGCACATCCAAGGCAGAAAAGTCCGCCCACCCCCACCTTCCCGTGCTCCCTGCGACCGCCCTTCAGGCCCCACGGCTTCGGTTCCCCAGGACTCAAGAAATACAGGAATAGAGAAAAGGGCTCAGCTCTGCAGGACCTGGTGCTAACACAGCTTTCCCGGTCCCAAGCTAAGGGCACCGATTCAGTGACGAATTTCCCCAAACATGACGTGACAGCACCAAAAACTTTCTGAACGGACTGTCCACATCAATTCCTGCCAAAACACTTGCAGTGCTGGAGAACGATGCTGCTGAGATAGCTAACGGCGTCTGGAAGTAGGTTAGGAAATGCTGGAGGTCCGGTTAGCGGAGAGTGCAAAAAGCAGACATCGAGGAGAGTTTTTCAAGAGCTCCTAGTAAAGTCCAACTATTCTCCTCAGAAGAAAGGTAAAGGTATGGGGGCGCCCATTTTACCCTTTTATTAGTGTTTTTAAAAGCATGAAAGAAGGTACAATCCTTAAGAGATTTCTCTTCACTTAAGTGATGACTCTTCACACGGTTAATAGCTTTTCAACTATCGGCTACCACAAGATGCGCATGAAAGCATAAAAAAACCAAAACAAACAAAAAAAACCCCAAACAAAACCGAAAAAACAACAACAACAGAAAGAAACACCAAAGCAAAACCAACCAAACAAAAAGGAACTGCGGGCCCAAACTCCCGTGAGTCATCGTGTTTAATAACTAACTAGGTTCAACTCTGCATCTCTACGTGCCTTTGTATTTTCATTGTCAAAGAATAAGCGTGTATGTTCTTCACATGTTAGATTTGCAATTTCGTGTTCATTTCGACATTCCCTAACGACCCATCCCACAGAGGTGTCTAAAAGCACCTACAGATTATCTCTCATCTCTCTACTACTCTAATGTGACACACCTACTTACATTTTAGGGGTAAATAATTTGAGACAGATTTACAGTTCAACCCTCTCAGTAGACAGGAGGAGAGGTCTGCGTGGAATATAAATTCAAGAATGTAATTCTTTCTCAAACAAATAATCTGTTCCCTTTCAAATATAATTAATGTTTTGATAGTGCATTTCTTGTGAGAGAGAGATACAAAAACAGAGGCAACCTCTTGGATCTCTGTTTGTATATTTTCAACAGGAATTTACAGTACCTATCTTGTGAATGTGACAGATAGAGTGTTTTGAACATTTAGAATTTTATTTATTAGCAGAACTACAGCAAGAAACTGATAGGTCCTTACTATCCACCATGCCCATTTAATACACGGTTTTGTTGCAAAGGAAATTGCAGTTGCAGAAGGAGGGCATTAGTCTTTCAAGGGGATGAGAAATGTTCCCTGGTTCTCAGGGTGCAGACTTCTGCGCTGTTGTGCTCCGGAGGCACACGTCCTTGTGCTTTGTCTTTCCTTCTCCTCTCTCTTTCTTCCCTGGGACTGAGCCTGTGTCCCTTTTCTTCTCACGTAGGGAGTTAAGGAAAAGGGTGGGAATATTTTGGTTTTGAGTTTCCAGCGTTCACACTGGTCCGGGCAATAATGTGTTTCAAGTGACATAGTCTGAATAAAGCCATGTTTGAAATTGCTCAGAACATTCGTCAGATGCTTGTTAAATACTGTTATATGACTGCATGGTTCATTAGTTATAGATTTGCTACCTAATTCAGCGGGGTTGAATTGTCTTTTTTCCCCTTCTTCCCCTCTCTCCCTCTCTTTACTTCTTTCTCGCTTTGCTTTCTATCACTGGTTTCAGAGGAAGGTATGCAAAGACGATTCTGCCACGCTTGGGAACACGAAATTCACAGATATCTGTTCTCAGTGCCTATGTCGTTTCTAAAGCACAACACAAAACTGTCTTTGTGAGGAAAAAAAAAACACCAAAACAAACCAACCAAACAAACAAAAAAAAAAATCAAAACAAAACAAAAAACCCACCCAAAAAATCAAAACCAAAACAAAACCCAAACACCCAACCCCACACCAAACCCAAAACACCAAACCCATCTTTCAACTCAAAATGCTATGAACGCTGGAAATCAGTTTGAGACCAACGCCATATGGACACTACTATCTAGTTAATGAGTGGCCAGATTCAACTTCCACAAGTATCAAAAGTAAATTTCGCATTCATGCCAGTGCATTGGGTCCCCATTATGTCTATAGCCTAATAATACATCTTGTCATATGGTTCATTTTCCTATGTCATATTATTTGTGAAAAATCGAGTATTAATTGGAAGAGCAGAGAAACTTTGAAAAGTATTGGTTTCCAGCTGGGGTTGCCTTGCTTCACCTCACTTTGCTCAAGCCGGTACTTTCAAAGAAAGGGAGGACACATCTGAAAATGACTCTTCATAGAAAGTGCCAGACCTGCAGTCAGTCTGAAAGTCTTTAGCAACAATAAACATTGGGAATATGCGTCATTACTAACCTTGAAAAAATAATCATTGGGCTTAGAAGAGTGGTATTTGCATTTACAAAATACTGCAAGGAAGGCCCTCTAGTACAGGAAACAGACGTGGCTATTCTGATGTCAGGCTTAAAAAAAAAATAAAAGAAAGAAAGAAAAAACAAAAAACACCTCAATTTCTTTAAATTTATGAACTCTAGATAGATTATTACAGACCCATAGAGTGTTATCTCCCTGTACATTGGTAGTATAACTCGGATTTGAAGTATGCAATATTGTAACACCCTTTTAGTTTTATCGTATGTATTGTCTGGATTTACCTTTTCTGGAAACTCCTAAAATGTCTTGTAAACACCTGAACACTATGACAGAGATAACCTTAGTTCAATACAAAGTTACCAACCTCAGTCATTGAGATCCAATTAATTCGATGTTTGCCTCCAGTGATCTGTGAAAAAAAAAAAAAAAAGCCATACGGAGAGGGAGGCGACGGACACATAAAAAAGGAAAATATTTACCGCGTTGATCTGATAATATGTAGGAAAATGTCAAATACACACTTTTTAACTATCGTCTTTAAAAATAACAAAAAATAATAAAAATAGCTTCGGTACCTCTGATATGCAACTGGTCTTTTTTCGCCAAAGGCTAACATTAGGGACGATCGCACTTACGTTCAGAAAATATTGTTATTTTTCTTAATGGGGAAAATTGGACTCCCGCGACTTAGATCTGTGGTTTTTAGAACTGGGATGGAAATTGGACTGACACCACTTTGCACTTTAACAATCGGATTTCGTCAGGGTACAAGTTGTTTGTTTAACCCGACAGCTCCGTGCACCCCGTCGCACGCTTTTACACACTCATTAAAACGATTATTCACGACCTGTCGAGTGTTTTCTCGTTCATTCACAGGAAAGACTTAGCGCTCTAAGATTCAAGAGCATACGGTCAGCTATACCACTGGCCGAGGGGAGAGATTACTTATCTCTGTGATCATCTGATGCGAGGCTGTCTTATCTCTACAGGTTGTAAAGCAGCAGTTCCTGGAGGCAAAAGAAAGAGGGGAAAAAAATCCTCCCTCCCGCCTACAAAACTTGCCGAAAGCAAAGACGAGGCAGACGAGTGAAGAGGGGCTCAGCACGGCTCAGCACGGCCGGGTCCCGTTCCCGCTGCCCGGCCCGTGGCTCGGGCTCCCGCCGCGCCGCTCGCCGGGGCAGAGCGGGGCCTGCGCAGCCGCTCCCCTCCCGCACCTGGCCCCGCACCGGCCCCGCTCCAGCCCCGCTCCGAGCCCGCCCCGCGCCCCGAGGTGCCCGTGCCGGCACGGCCGGAGCGGTGCGGGAAGGTATCGATAAAGCAGAGCCCTCCCCGGAACGGCTGCCAAAGAAAACGCGGGTGTCGGCTGGAAAGGAGTGTTTAAAATATAGATCGCAATGTCAGCCTTCCGGGGTCCTGAGACGGGACGGCTGGAAAACAGACCGTTCAGCAGAGAGGCTGGGGCGATTCCTTTCGGACCGATTAAATCATTAAGCCAAAACGGCATCACAAAATACCGCCTGCTTTGAACACTCTGATATTTGGATGCCGATCCTTCTGTTTTGTTTTGTTTGGTTTGCTTTGGCAGGCTTTTTTCTTTTAATATATCGATTTCTGATTTCGATATTCAGATTACCTTCCATCTATGAGGAAACCCCAGGGGCCACTCTTTTGCTGGGAAGGTGTTTTACACTTACAAAGGAACCTAAGGGCCCGGAAGGCGAAGCACACATCAACTCCTGTTCAACCTCTGCGGATCCAGAAACACATTTTTCATTTGGAAAATATCTAAACATAATGCCCCTTTATTTAAATGAACCGACCCCGAATGCAACAAGGGATTTTAATCTGAAACGGTTTCCTAATTGCTCGAAAGGCAAGCACGTATAAGTAATTTGTTAAACTTATTGGATTGCAATAATCCACTATCAGGTTAGCTAAGAATGGATCTGTCAAGTGTGTTTCCCAGTCTAAGCTCTTTCTTTCAAACCAATCTGGTATAATAATTAGCAGACAAAGAACCCGAAATATGTAAGCAAATACCTAAAGATCTGCATAAATAAACATACTAATCAATAGCAAGCTACTCAACACTTGTCTTATTGATGAAGAGACAATCGATTTTGCTGTTCCAACCCGCAATCAGAGATCTGTATTTAATTATTAGTACTTTTACCTCCACTGATTTAGTAATAAAAATAGAGGTAATAAGTCCTACCCTGCCATCTAAATACAAATGATAGCGATGACATAACTAAAGGCAACTTGCGCTTCCCAGCAAAACAAACAACTTTGCTCAAAGAGAATAAACAAGCAAGCAAGAAAAGAGCTGCCTTTCCTGATGAATGCTAGATGACACCTTCACAGTCAGAAAAGATCGGACAAATACATACACGTGTATATGTATAGCTATAGAAAGATAAATATAGAGGGAAAAGTTCATTGATGGAACAACAATGCCATTTTTATTTGCAGAATTCTCATCTGTTTTCTCATAAGCCCATATGAGTGTGTGTATACTATATGCTAATAAAAACACACTTGGCATTTTGTACCACTGTGGTACAAACTCTAGATGCATTTAGAGCCCTCTAGATGCACTCGCCATCAGAACTGCAG
This sequence comes from Ammospiza caudacuta, assembly GCF_027887145.1. Classification (NCBI taxonomy): domain Eukaryota; kingdom Metazoa; phylum Chordata; class Aves; order Passeriformes; family Passerellidae; genus Ammospiza; species Ammospiza caudacuta. The sequence goes on along the minus strand of NC_080598.1, from coordinate 38,274,613 downwards.
TTCAGAAATCTACAGGGAGATTTACTCTTCACCAGCGTGTTGTGAAGTTACCTATGAGCCACAGCATTAAATATATAAACGATTATGTGATATGCTTAACCATACCCCGCCACAGACCTCTCTGATAATCGGTCCCAGCTTTGCTTTGTTTGGGGTCTAGTGAAAAGTCTAATCGGAGCCATCATCTCCATTAGAAAATATATTGGTGTGGGGATGAAAGTGTGTTTGGGCATGCAAGCATCATAGAAAGATTTGAAACGCAATTTATAGTGTAACATCGCCAGGATTTTTGATTTAAAAGAACAGTTTGGTAACAAGTGAATATTACCCTTCCTTAATTTATAAAAGGATTGCATCGTTTTGAGACATGCCACGCTTCACAATGAGATTATGCTTTTTTTTTTTTTTCCCTTTTATGATAATTCTTTCTCTCTCCCTCTCTCTCTCTTTTCTTTTTTTCTTTTTCTTTTTTTTTTTTTTTTTTTTCTTTTGGTTGTGTTCTGAGGCTGAAAAGGGGTTCCTCTTTTTTACTCTATAGTCAGGCTTCGGTGAGATTTTTTACTCTATAGTCAGGGTTCAGCAGGTATGTGTCTCTTCTTGGATATAACTTACTTAGACTAGCTAATATTAAACACTTGAGATGAGAGAATTTCTGAGTAAAAGCAAGCAAGGTGGGGGTGTGGGGTCGAGAGGCGATGGAGAGGGTTTCTCTTCCTTCCACTAGCGAACAGTGCAGGGCAAACACTGAGCCTGGAGGGCCTCCAAGTTAATGGGGACCTCGGCGAGGTCTCCCCGCGGGGCGGCCGAGGCAAACCCGGCTCCGAGAGCTGCCGGGAGCGCCCCGAAGGGGAAGAGCTCCTTTCACGTGTTTCTACTTTCCTGTAAAAGATGCCCCTGCGAAACATTTGCAAAGAGCTCTGAATTCCCCACCGAGGAAAGAAAAAAAATCAACCCCAGAGAGCCCAGGCTTCGTGCCGCCTTTGTAGTTCGAAATTCAGGCTCCCTGGTCAGGCGGCTCCGGGCGAGGAGAGGTTTCACCTCTCGGGCTTAGGTTAAGCAGTTCTTTGCAGCTAGCTTTACAGGGATGCTTTACTCACCTTAGGGTAGGGTGACAATGGCAGGCTTTTCTCAGACCCCCTCTCGTTTAGTCTTTCCTCTCAAATCACGGATAACCCCAAATACACTTGAAGGACTCCCTAGAGATAATTCTTTGAAATGGACTTTGCATTCATTTCCTCGACTGAGAGCAGCAAATCCGCTCGCTTTGAGTCTAATTCGCTAGCCTGATACTGTATTCTGTTACACAGTATTGAAGCGGGGGAGGAGGGGAGGTTGCTGGTAGTTGCTTTGGTTATTTGTTTATTTTGGCAGTTTAATTATTTTTTATTATTATTTTTTTTTGTTTTTCAAGTTTTCCCTGATTTGTTTTGCTCTAGCGGAGAGAGAGGTGAGTTTAACAATCCCATTCCTGGATCGAAGTACCCTGGGCTAGTTCTTGGGAAGAGGACTTTAAACGCCTTTCCCTATGGCAACATCGGTCTGTTGGCAGCTAGAAGAACGCAAGGCTGAGTGCGCACGGAGAAGGACACTTCCCTCCTTTCTGAGGGGAGCGAGGCGGCGCGGACCCCAGGCCCTGCGAGTACAAACGCCGCCCGCAAGCCGCCCTTTCACCGCCGGGCGGGGGCTGCGGGGCGGCGGGAGCGGCGCGGAGCGGCCGCCGCGGTGTGCGGCTCTGCGGGGCCGGTGCGGGGCCCGGCGGGGCGGCTCTCCCGCGGGCCGAGAGCGCCCCCAGCCCGCCGCAGGCGCAGCGCCGCCGCTCCGGGCCCCGCGGACACGCGTGTGCGGGCACGGCCGCTCGCTCGGTTGGGCCGGGAAGGGCCGGGGGCCGGCGGCGCCGGTCGCTGCCGTCCCGAGGATACGCCAGTGCGGAGCCGCCCTGCGCAGCGCGGGGCGTGGGCGGCTCCGCCGGTGCCCCGCGGCGCCCACGGGGCCGTCCCCGGGCAGGTTCGCACCGGGCACACAACGCGCCGGCGGATCTGTCACAAGTCACCGCCGGCGTGCGCTGTGCGTGTGCGGGCGCTCGTCTCCCTGCACCTGCGCCGGTTTCTGCCGTGCGAAAGAGACCGGCGCTCGGTACCGCTGCCCCCCGCGCCGAGGTGTCCCGAGCACAGCGCCGCGGAGTACTCCACTCGCTGTATATTAAAAAAATTAATTATTTTCGTGAGGTCAAAAATAGCAGGAGCAAAGGGGTCAAAGTCATCGGCCGGGTGGGACACCAGACGCGGTTCTTCCCCTCTGCCACATCAGGACAGCCAAAGCAGAACGAGTCGGTCCGCGGAGGGCCCCATCCCGGGTCCTGCCCACGCAGCAGCGCGCCTGCCCCCACCCGCGAGGATGAGCGCAGTGAGCACATCAGTTTTATCAGTCATTTAAACTTTTGCCCCTATTCCGAGATTTCGGCACGTAAATCTCAACGTACACCGAACTCAGTCATGGAATTTGGAGAGTGGGAAGACAAAGGGAGAGTGCCTGCAGCTCTCTCATGGACATCAACGCTGCCCGTGATCCCTTTTAAGGGCGCATTTTCTCCACTGGAGCACTCAAAGCAAAATTCAGCTCAGTAAGGCTCTTTGCAAGGTCTGTTTCCTCGATCTCCCCAAATTTTTGCCATTTAGTCGCTTTCCCGGAAATTTAGAGATATTAGCACTCTTTACACAACCCCGAAAGGTGCGATAAGCCTGTAGCTTTTTCTCAAATGACAAGCTCAGAATTTTTAGAAATAATTCATTACAGAGTCCGCCTATACTCGCCATGCTAAAATCGTCTTTCATATAGCAGAGATGGATAAAGGACCAAATTTCCTCCCGACATGAGTGGTGGAGGGGAATTTTGCCTAGCCCCCGTAATATTTCAAAAAGGCAGAGCACGCTCAGGGATCTGCGGGAATGGCGCTCTCTCCCCTTCTGGTACCAAAGGACAAAAATCGCGCGTGAAGTTACTTGATACCTGAGTGTAAAAGAGGAGTAAAATCCGCACTCACCCGGTGCCGTCGGAGGACTCCTATTCCCAAGTGCCGTCGTGCGCCTTTCTTGCAGGTAGAGGCAGTTTCTCCTGGCATCTTTAAAAAAGGCAAACACAACATTGCACCCGTGTGACTTTCTCTGACATTGGTGGTAAACAAGCAAACAAAGAGCACGCTAACAAAACAAGCTAAAATATCTACAGATTAACCACAAGAACTGCTAAATCGGCGAAGAAACTTCCAACTTACCGATTGAAACGAAAGAGCCCGAGGGGGAGGGGGAAGGCCGGGGGAGGAAACACTTTGAGGAAGAGACCGAAAAGAAAAAAAGAAGAGAGAGAGAGAGCGAAAATCCTGACATTAGGCACAGGCAGTTTTGGTGTAACCGGTGCTTTGAAACTGTGCTTCGGTTGCACGGGCGACCTGTTTATCGGGGGCCACGGGGAAACTGTGCGTTTAGACAGAAGTCTGTCATCTCTATTCATTCATATCACATGGATCTGCCTGTGGGGATAAGAGGTAGGGAAGATTTTCTTGAAGTGCACCTACCCTTCTGGCGGGAAGGATTGCTGGGCAGGTTTCTTCTGGAGGGTCCCATCTCTCTGGAGTAGCTGAAGTGGAGTTGAGGGCAGGTTCTCCGGTGAGGTAGGAATGTGCAGGAACTCCGCCCTCTGGGCACAGTCACACAAACCCAGCACAACAGATACAGCCAGCCCTAAAACCTCTATTGATCTTCACCTTCACCTCTTCCTAACCCATTTGCCCACCAGTTTTTGACCCATTTACCCAGGCACCTTCACCACGGGGCGGAAAGGGGTGGTGGTGGTGGGGGGGTGTAATGAAAACAAGAACACTTCAGTGCACAGAAAAGCAGAGAAGCTGCTGCAGACACTAGTGCAATGGATAGACACCTCTGCAGTCTGTGTGTGTCTCTATGTGTGTATACATATTTATTGCCAATCGCTGATTTTGTAGTCGCGTAAGATGTATGCGCATATACTTTCTCGGGCGGGTGCATTATTCGCGATCACACAATTAAGTGCAATAGCGGTGATTATCTACAGGCAGACTTTTTTGTTTATTTGTTTGTTTATCTCCCATCCTAAGGGAAAATACAACAATTAAAGAATAAAGTCGCTAATAAAAGGAGTATTGCTCAGTGTTCTTTCTTAAGCAAAACTCTGATGCGGTTCAGTCAAAACGTAACCGGAGTTCAGTGGGAGTTTTGCTTGAGTGAATACTGAATACATGGTGATTGAGACCTCATATTAACACAAGTGGTGAGGGGGTGTGTACCTGAATCATAATTTCTGACATAAATCTTAATAATCATCAGAAGAAGTTATAAAGAGCAAAATTACGTCCCAGTTAAACTATTTTTTTCAAGTATCAGATTAAAAAAATGTCACTCCCCCAAGCAGAAGTTTTGTGCCATTTAAGCCAAATTACATTTTTGTTCATTTGCTTTTAAACCCTTTCGTAAGAATACATTCCACATAAGGGATGATATTTTACTGCAACAAAAGAAAGATATTTAAAACATGACAAAAATTTGTTGGCCAAATATCGCGTTGAGAATTCGAGTTACTGTTTATTATGCTTCAAACATGTTTGCGAAGGCAGTCTTAAAGTCGTAATTGGATGTTTCTTGATGAGCAGATTTCTTCTCCTACGATCTACGCGAGCAAAGTTAATCACCTCCAACATCAACTAAGAATATAACAATAGCTCCTTAATTCCATAAAGACCGCCCGTCCCCCATAAACACTCTAAATTAGGAAACGCTAAAGAAACGACGCTAAGACACTGCATCATTCTAGATATGTACATGTTTAAAAAATCCTAGAGGCTTAGCTTGAGGATTTGACATATAAACCACTGCGGAAACAAGTATCAGATAACAGAAATACTGTATGCTAAGCCACCCCCCCTAAAAAAAAAAAAAAAAAAAAAAAAACAACCAAACCACAAAAAACCCATCACCACCAAAAAAACACCAACCCCCCCCAACAATAAAGCGACAACAAAAAGAAAAACAAACAAACCAGCACCTCGAATTCAGTGCCGAACGAGCCTGAAGCCAAAGATCAGCCTCAGCGAACAAAAGGGTTCCTCTGTCTGAGGAGCAGGCAGAGGTAAAGACATATTTGGGGCCTTAGCAGTCCTGACACAATCCGTGACAACTTTCTCGATTTACTGGTGTTATTTTATTTTTGTTTTGGGCTGTACTTATTTTTTTCCTTTACAAAAATAGTCTGATTCCTGGTAACGTGTATGGAAAAGTGAATAAATTACCAGCTCAGCAGCCACCCCTGCGCCTGGTGTAAGAGAAAGAGGGAAAAGTCTGTGGCACCTGAACTCCTTAGGCAACACTTTGCAACGCCGAGCCTAAAGGAGAGCTCTGGGAACGAGTGCTGGCTTAAACTAAGTCTGGAGAGACATGCATCAAGGCTACCCTTTTCAGGAATTATTATGCATCACGCTTATCTAATTAATGCTTATTAGCCAACCTCAAACTCTGACATGGTGAGATTGTGCTTTCCTCCAACCTGATCTGTCTCTTTCCTCCCTTCAGTACACTGGCAGCAGATTTTTTTTTTTTTACATTGCAAACAAAATAATACTTTACATATGCGCTATTGGATTTCCTACAGCATACAATCAGTTGCAAGTGGTAAATAATAAATCATTTTCTTTGTCAGCTGCAGCAGATGCTTCTCTTTTAAGTTGTTTAGGCACTAGTACACAGAATGGGGTCTCTAGGCTTCACGAATTTAAATCACACCTATTGTATTTTATTATTTCCAATAGTTTTGTTGAAAAAGAGGTCTGTTTGTTTTTTGGTTTTTTTTTTGTTTTTTTGTTTTTTTTTTTTTTTTTGTATTTTTGCATCACTTGTTTTAATGACAATAGAGTCAAGAAAATGGGGGAGGGTAGGAGCTTCCAAGTGGTGGTATCATCTCTCCATCCCTAAACAAAGCAATCGTTTTCTCATAGTGATGATTAATTTTGAATTGCAGGAGTGAGAGTGAAAGCTAAGAATATCAGAGAGTTCTCTCCTTCTCCCCCACACAGTGCAAAGCTGGGTGTCCCATCTCTCATCCGTAACCTTTCACTTCCCTCTCTTTCCTGTAGATCTGTTTGCATCTGTTTATATATTACTTATTTTCAGGAGATTCCCTCTTCCTCCCCTTATTCTTTCAGCACGACAAATACACTGTTTGCAAGAATTCAGATTTTCCACTGCTTCATTATTCATCCCCCCGGCATTTTTTTCTTTTTCTTCCTCTTTTCTGTCTTTCTAAGATAAGCTCTTTAAAGCGTTTGCGATAACATCTCCGACCTAGAGATTATTTTTCATTCGGCCTATTGTGAGCAGTCGCCGATTTATTGCACTGCTGCAGAGCTCAGTTTGGGCTACAAACGTAACAAATGAACAACTTGTCCTCTGCGGACTCACCGCGGGATCCAATTAGTTCCTAAACCTTTTGCACAAGTTTTCTAATTATTTTCAAGAGTTGTGGCCTTTATAGGCTTCCCTAAACTCATCAAGACACCAATTCTTTCAAGGATTAAATGCTTCTTAAAATTACTGGCAGCGTTGCCCCCTCAAAACCAGTGGATCGGTTCTCCGGGCAAAGCAGCTTTCTTAGGGACGCCCGCGTGAGTTACTGGGCTTCAGCAGGCACCGAGAGAAAAAAAAAGAGCTGGTTTGCAAAACTTTACATGTAAGCGCATCCACGCAGGTTTGGTTTGTTGACTCTTTTCCTTTGTTTGTTTGGTCGGTGGGCTGTTTTTACCCCCTAAAAGGTTCGAACATCGGTATGCGAGGCAGGGCGTCACGTGGGCCCGGCGCCCTGCCTCCCTGCCATGGGCTGCGCCCTCACCTCGCCGCGCTGGCTCTGCCCCGCTGCCCGGCCCGAGGGGCGCAGCGCCGGGCCGCTGCCAAAAAACACCGCCACTGCCGCAGCACCTACAGCCACGGGGCCCGCAGCACCAAAGCACATCCATACACACAGCCCCGGTACTTCCGGGAGAGCGCTCCTCTAAGATAAGGGTTATATTTTATACACACACATACCACGGCTTGCTAAATTTGGTCAAACGAGCATATGATAGCTGATGTGTGTGTGTGTATACGCACACATACACATCCTTTGCTAATATGTCTCGAGTCATCATAGAGACGAAATTAATTTCTTTCGGTACAATAAGACTTTGAATGCATTTCAGAGATTGCAGGAAGAACACGTACCTATACAATAATGCACCTTGGCCTTTTTCCCAATGTGTGCTTATGTACTTAAATTGTATATGTATGTGTGTATATTTGCATACATATGCAATGTTAAGCATTTTCAGCCTAAGTCAGATTTTAGTAAAACACCATACCTCCTACTAACAATTTTTAAGCAGACTTTATAAGAGTTCTGCCCCAAAATGGACATCGAAATACTGGCCATGGTGTTTGATTAAATACCCTGATCCTTTACATTTGAAAATACTGCAGCTAAAGACAGCATGGGAGGGGGCGGGGGGAGAAAGAAAGGAGCATGTGAAAAATGGTGGACTGTGCAATAAGCAGCGCTCTGATCTCACTGTAACTTTAAAGCCTCTGCCACATCAGGGTTAATAAAAGAGACAAAAAAACTATCAAGTATATATGAATTTAGCCTATTTTTTTATTTCTGTGTGTTCATAGTAAACATTTTTGTAAGTGACAAACACGGGCATATGACCACAGTATCACAATCAAGAAATTTTAAGACGACATTAACAATCACTCAAATTTATGCGGCTTCTGCGCAACACAGGTTACATATTTGCAAGGTTTACCTATAAGTACAATAGGTATTAACATTTCACTACATTTAGAAAAAAAATAAAGGTGACCTGTTAGTGACCACATACATCAAAATATACACAACACAAACTGAAGGCAATCATTAATTTTGTCCCCTTCTGATTAATTTGAACGGGCAGTGCTGAAAACTGAAATAATGTTGCTGTTTTTTTAAATTACTTCGTACACTGAGTGCATTTTCTAAAACCCAATCTTTGGTCTAAAAGTAAACAAACAAACAAATGAACAAAAAAAAAAAAAGCAATTCGGTAAAGAAAATAATAAAATAATAAATGGCCAAAAGTAGATCTTGGGCATTTTTCAGTACTAATTCTGCTTAAATACAAATTATGTTTTAAGGTTTTCTTATAGTTTTCATAAATTTAGTGGTTTGGTTTGGTTTTTTTTTTCTTTCAAGGTCTGCACCCACCGACATATCCATGATAACTTATAATACTGCAAACATGGAGAATCGGGCGGCTTTTAGTGATAGACTTATCATATTTGAGTAAAAAAATTGCAAAAGCAGTCACTATTTAGATACACATTCTACTATAATTTTGTCTTCCAAACTTCATAGTCTACAATGCAATCTCCCCACATTGCACCTTGCTGACACTCCTCACCTTGGTGGAATAATAAACAACCCTAAAGACTGAACAAACGTACAGAAAATGGGGGACTTAATAAAAAATACCTGGACTTTTTTGTTTTGCTTTTTTTTTTCCTTTTAATTATCATTTACAATGCAAATGTGTGTAAAATGTTCACTTACAGTCTGATCCAATGGATGTTAATGTATTAAAGGGTTTGAAGAAGACCCCTGATTTTGATGTGTGAAATAATCAGAAAGTCCTCCGGAAAGTCCCGTTGTAAAACTTGGCAAAGAAGGTCTTAAGGACTCACAGGGGAGAGTGGAGGGCGCCTGTGGCGACGTGGAGGAGGAGGCTGCCCTGGCCGTCATTGAAGTGCTGCTTTGAGAAGTCATTGAAGGGTGAGGAACATGGGGGAAAAAGTAACTCGTCTGTCCTGCTAGGAGATTTACAGAGCAGGGATTTAGGGAATAGGTGCCGGAGCAGGGAACTGACAAGCCACACGGCACTGAGGCGGCCAGAGCTGCTGCTGTGAGGTGATGAGTGGCATAAGGTATCTCTCCATTGACTAGTCTATCAACACTTAACCCATTAGACGTGGAAAAGGAGTGGTTGTTTCCCAAGGAGTTTTGAGTCAACACTGAGCTGTAGGGCATGGGGTGGCTGGGGTAGGCGGACGTGGTCCCATTGTAACTCAAAGTGCTGCTGGCCCGGGGGTGGTGCAGGGAGAGGAAGGGGGACATAGGCCAGTACAAGGATCCTGCCCTATCCATGAATGTCAGTCCGGTAGAGGTGAGCCGGGCGCCCCGCTTGAAGGCCAGCTTGGCCCGAGAGGTGGTGGAGCGCCGGCGGAGCTTGCCGGTGGTGCCCCCGATGAAGACGTCGTCGCTGGAGGGGTCCAGCATCCAGTAGTTCCCTTTGCCCGGGTCGTCGTAGTGGCGGGGTACCTTGACGAAGCACTTATTGAGCGAGAGGTTGTGCCGAATGGAGTTCTGCCAGCCCTGCTTGTTCTCCCGGTAGTAGGGGAAGTTCTTCATGATGAACTCGTAGATGCCATTGAGCGTGAGGCGCTTCTCGGGGCTCTGCCGGATGGCCATCATGATGAGCGCGTTGTAGCTGAACGGCGGCTTCTCGTACTTGCCGTTCTTCTTCTCCCCCTCCTTCCCGCTCTCCCCGTCCTTGGCCCCCTCCGCCGCCCCCTTCTTCTCCTCGGCCGCTTTCTCCTTCTCCTCCAGCTCCGCCGCCGCCGCCGCCGCCGCGCCCGCTTCGCCTTTGCCCGCCAGCATGTCCGCCTTGGCCACCTCCAGGGCGCCGGAGGCGGCGGCCGTGGGGGGCGGCAGGAGGTGCTGGCCCTTCTCCTCGTCCTCCTCCTCGGCTGCGGCCGCTCGCTGGGGCTGTTGCGGTGGCGGGTGGTGGTGGTGGTGGTGGTGATGGTGGTGGTGATGGGGGTGGTGGCTGTTGTGGTGGCTGTGGCTGCTGTGGTTGTTGTCGCTCTGGACGGCTTCGGGCACCAGGCTGTTTATGCTAAAGGAGGATTTCGGCAGCATTTTCACTTCCTTCCTATCTCCCATGTCCAACATCACACACTAGTCTGAGGGGGAAAGTTGCGGCGGCTGAGGGAGCTGCGCGCGGGGCGGCGGCGGAGGCGGCGGCCGAAGCGGCGGCGGTGGCCGAGGCGGCGGCGGCACCACCGGCGGCGGCGGCGGCGGCGGCGGCAGCGCAGTTGGACCGCAGTCTCGAGCGCTGGCAAGTCATGTAGCACGGACAGGAACCGCCGGGGAGGGAAAAAATAATGGTAATAATAATCACCGATCAGAGAAAAATCGAACCGAGTCGCAGCGAAGGAAAGAAAAAAAAAGGTGAAAAAAGGAAAAAACCTTCTGAAACCTAAAAAAAAAAAAAAAAAAAAAAAAAAAAGGCAACAACACACAAACACAGACACACCAAAAAAAAAAAAAAAAAAGCTACTTCATGGTGCCCGGTTCCCCCGGCACGGCAGCGCAGGGGGAGGCAGGAGGGAGCAGCAGCCGCCGCGGGCCGGCGCGGAGCGAGGCAGACGGGCGATACAGCCCGCCCCGGCCGCAATTAATTTCAGAGCTGCCGGCACGCACCGGGGCTGTAAAACATTTTTTGGTTTAACCTTTCCCACCGGCCGCCCAATCAGGGCCGGCGGCGTGCCCGCGCGTCTGCCCGCCCGCCGGCCAATGGCGGCGCGCCGCCCCGCCCCGCCCCGCCCCGCGCGCCCCGCCCCCGCCGCCGCCGCGGCTCCCGCGGCGCAGGGATACCGGCGCAGAGGCGCATCACCGCGCGGTGCGCGCGCCCCCCGCCCCGTGCCCCCCCCGGCCGCCGCCGCGAGCACAAATCCCCCCGCGCCGAACAAGTCGCGCCCGTCCCGCGGCGGCGGGCCCGGCCCGGCCCGGCCGCCCGCTCCCCTAGTCGCTCCGGCGGACTCAAGCCGCCACGAGCCGCTTTGCCCCTTCCTCTGGCGACGAAGGAGGCGGGGTGGGAGGCCGGGTGGGTGAAGCGGCAGCGGCACACCGGTGGCGGCGGAGGTACTACTTTGCGGATCCCGCCGAAGTCGCTCGGCGAGTTTATTTTCCCAGGCCCGGTTATTTCTGTTTGTTATTTTGCCGAGGCAGAAAACAAAACAATCGTCCGGAGGGGACGCAGGCGGCGGGATGGGCCCGGCCGCTGCCCGCGGCCTGCCGGGGAAAGACGGTGTGCTCCGGCCCGCTCGGGCCGTGCCCGCCGCTCTGCGGACTGTGAGTGGGGAGGCTCGGCAACGAGCGGCCCATCTCCTCCCCTGCGCTCGCCCCGTGTCACCGGGGCCGGAGCCGGGCTGCGCGCTTCCCTGCCCGCCGCCGCCCTCTCAGCCCCGCGCCGCTCCCGCTCGGACGCCGCTTCCCTCGCGCGGCCGCCAGAGCCGGGCGGGAGGCGCCGGGCTCCGTCCGGCCCCTCCTCCGCGCAGGACGGAGCCGGCCGAGCACAGGCCGCGCGCCAGGCGTACAAAATAAATGTTGGCATTGGTAGCCCATGAAATGGACACTGCGGTTTCCCGGCGGCCCGGCCCGTGGGCCCGGCCGCGGGGTCTGAGTTCCGCGGGGTTTCGTTTTGTGGGAGAAGGGATAGGGCGGGCGGCAGCGGGCCGGGTTCTCCTGGGGCAGGGAAAGGGTCTGGCACCGCTTTCCGCAAGTAGACGCGGTGATACAGGCTCGGGCTTACGGCTGCGCTTTGCCGGGACCAAAGGGTTGGGTATTAATTGTCCACAGCTTATCGTTTTTTACTGTCAGCACGGGAACAACAACAACAACAACAACAACAACAAAAAACAAAAAACAAAAAAAAAACCCCAAAAAACCAAAAAAAAATCAAGCGGAAAACAAAGTGAAATACATCGCGCAGCTTTCTTTCTCGGAAAGGAGAAGGGGAAATGTGATGGACAGAGAGCGTGCTGATCGCATTCAGACCAAAGCTGTGGCAAACCTCTAGCAGCGCGTTAAGCTGCTTCACGTTTGTGCTGGAGGAAAAGATGCTCTGTAGAAACAATACGTGCAGCTCAACCCCAGCTAAAACAACTTATCCCAAGGAAATTCAGGTTAGAGCACAATGCAATGAATGTAGTTCTGTGCAGACGTGCGTTTTATATATGTGTTTGTGTATGTCTGGTAGGAGGGAGGGAGGAAAAGCTAGTGTGGGAAAGAGAGAGTAAATAACGAGGACAAGTAAAATGGGCCGGTAATAAACAATTGCAATTGGGGATGCCATGAACTCTGGCCATTGGATTAACCTCGAATGACCTTACCACAATTGTATTTATTTAACCAATTTCATAACAGGTTGCTACTGACACACACACAAGTTAATGATCAACAACCACTCTTTTTTCCTTTGTTTGTTGTGTAGTTTTAGATTTTGGGGGTTTTTTAGAAATTCAGGTTGTATGTTTTGGTTTTTGTTTTTTTTTTTTTTTTTGAATCATGACAATTTATAATTATTTCGTTTCTCAACACTGAAGTCAATGTATGGGATTTCTTGACGAAGAGTGCAATGAGGAGGATATTGTATGACTCTACCATGGCAAGGGGCAAGAGGAAAGGTAAGCTTCCTGCATATTATTATGATTATGATGATCATTAACTAATATGTGTCATTATGGTGCACTAGGATCCCATTAGGGTGGCTGGGCCCAGTGCGTTTTCCTACTCGGTCTAGCATGTAATGATTCGGTGTAACCAGATTCTTGAGAAAGGACAGGTTACGTAAACATTTACTGATGTGGAGTAACTATACTATTTGTACTCTGATATGCAGGAAGGAAAGTGTTGATTAACACAGAAGAAAAAAAAAGCGAAATTAGCTGATTGCATGCTCATAAGTGCAAGCTGTCATTGAACTGCTTTTAAAATAGACACAGCTGGGTGTTTGTGTTGAAAAATTTCTTGTGTTTTTGCTAATACTGAAATAAGCATGATTTTGTATACCAAACATTTTCAGATCATTAAAATTTGTAATCTGTGCTGGTTTTAAACACAAAGAAAAGAAACAGATTCATTTCGTTGTAAAATTTGCTGATATTATATTAACTCAATCAGGTCTGTACAAATGGTGTATTGTGCCTTATCAAATCTCTTTGATCCATTTAATACACAAAGTGCCAAACGTGTGTATTGTTTGTTAACATTGAACGTTTTATTCAAATCCCAGCTCTGTAGCGAACTGGAGGAGTTCTTGTTTAATGTAACACTGACATTGCCTGTTGAAATTTTAATGCCTTGAGGTGTTTCTTAGGTCAAAGCTGAGTTTACTTTGTGTTATGCTCAGGGATGAAAATGTAGCAGGGAAGAAAATAGAAGTTTTATCTTTTTTGCATTTCTGAGCAAAAGGCTAACATCGCAAGAAGCACACTTTAAAAACATTTGATGATCTAGATTTAACATTTGGTCATTTGTCACGGCTGAGGAATAAAACTCTGTGCACAAACTTAGGATTTTTATATATATATATATATTTTAATGCTGTGGATATACAGTTCTACCAAAAAAGGAAATGTTTTGTCCAATATGTAGTACATCTCTTTCTACGTCCATGAAGACTAATTCATTGTTTACGGGAGAGAAAAAGATATGTGAGAGAAGCCACGTCAATTATAATTATAATTTCTGCTGGACTTAAACTTTCGAGTCTTTTTTTTTTAATTATTTTTATTTTCCTCTCTCTCCTTCGGCAGAAAAGGCATCGTTTATAAAACTATTTACATTGGAAATGCAGGAGTCTTACTGCAACGCCAGTTCCTTCCTGAGCTCTGCCCCGAACACGACTCCACTTCAGTGGTACCTTTGTGCATCGGGGCACTGCATGAGCGGCAGGTTTGGCTGCTCAGCTCTGGCTAAACCCGAATTCTCTTAAGAAAGTCCCTCATGGCAGGATTTTCTAACAGGGAAGGTTTTGTGGAGTGTTTGGAGTAGAAGCTTGTGCATGGAACTGAAGTGCACAAGCCCCAGCCCTGTGAAATACGGGTGGGTGTGCAGAGGGGAGCCGCTCTCTGCAGAGTGTGAATGGTGCCTCACCTGCGCGTTCGTCGACGCTGCGGATGCACCGAACCGAGCGGCGGGGATGGACCGAGAGTATCCAGCTCAGGGGTCAGGATGGGGCTGAATAGCTGAGCTGAAACCTCCTGGCTGAAGTGCCATTCAACAGCGATCTCCGTGCAGCTCTTGGGTATAACTCGTAGGGATAGTGTTTCAACCACATACTTTTCTGCCCCCGCCCTCCCCCCTACCTTTTTTTAAAATTATTATTTTAATTTTTATTTCGTTTTTAAATTAAAGGCCAAAGGAAGAAAAGACCCTCTCCAATGTACACTTAATGCATATAGCGTACTTCCCCTGCACCACCCCCCGCCCCAGCTTCAGCCTTCAATCCCCCTTCACACGGGTATAGTGGCTCTGTACTCTCGGGCTCTTTCAAGGCAGTTAAGCTGCTAAAATGTACTGACAGCTTAAGAAATGAATGAGATTTTTTTCAGCCATGAAGAAAGGGTATTTAGTAACCACGCTTCGATGGCATCATGCTTCCATGAAACGAGTCCGGACACTTTGGTTTAACAATCAGTAATATCACATTCGGTACAGTAAATGCCTCCATGTACGCTTATATAATTCTATTCCCCCTTGACTATAACCTTGCCTTATTTATTCCAGGTTACCTGGGCAATTAAGGTAAGGACTGCTCAGCAGATACTGATACCCTGCTGCTAAGGCATGGCGAGTGGGGATGGAGCAGTGCGCTAACAAAGAGAAAGAGGTAGTCAAACATTTTGAAGAGGGGTGAATGGGACTGAAGGTGGATGGATGAATGGAGGCAAAGAGGGAGAGGAAGCAGCATTCAATGGTCCAGACTTCTCTCTGAATTTGTAGATTTAAGTTTAGGTGTCCGCCTCTAGTCAGCATCCAGTTAATCCTCAACAGCTTCTAGTGATTAGAAGTTAGTCTATTTAGCATGCTATATCCTTCTTCCTTGGGTTTTAGTTACAAGTTATACGATTAGGATTGCGAGAACAGTAGTGAACTAAACTTCCCAGTAAGAGGTCTTCACACCAGGGAAGTGTTACTTTGCTGCAGCAGCCCTGCCTCGTCAGTCATTAGGAAGCTGCAGGTTGTCAGAGGCTTCTCTTGCGCGCACACAAGCGCAGACACACACGCGCACACACACAAAACCACAGCACTAAAACTAAATTAAGAAGCCGATGATTAAGACAAGCGTCTACGAGGCCTGTCATTTCAGCATCCTTCCATCATAACATTGTGGCACCGAGAAATTTGCTTGAAAACCCTGGAAAAAAATGTCTATGGGAGAGCCTCGTATTTGAGGCTGTTAATATCAAATATAGACTGGGAACTGCCTCGGATGCAAGATAGTATTCCGCAGAGGAAAGGAGCACTGCAGAGACCTTGGTGCTATCCGCGCACTCCCGAAACTCTGGTAAGTATCTCTCCCTTCTATTGAAGCAGGTACGCACTGTGTGACTGGAACTGGACCGGGTTTGAAATCCGCAGCTATGTTCCCTTCGGGGAACTCCACCTAAAGATAAATCTGTAATGAAAGGTCCCTACTGGATGACTAATGGTTATTGGCACTCGGTGCCCCTTTAAGGAGAGCAGCACATATTGTGCCGAAGACCTTGCAAGCACACTTTAAATACAAACCTTTTAAGTTTTCCTCCCATGCATACACATCCCTGTTGTTTTTGGGCTAGCGGTATTGTGTCTCTCCCCCCTGCTCTCCTTATTTAAGCTTTCTAGTTTTCCCTCCCCCCACCCCATTCAGAACTAATTGCTCAGTTGCTTAAATGTTTCAAAAAGAGCTAAATTTCTCCATCTGATGATCTTTTGAGAAGCTGCACTGTACCATAAGGAACCGCCAGCGGGGCACTGTATACCTTAGAGAAGCCTGAGCAACTAGAGGAGAGGTAGCGTTAAAACAATGACATTAATAAACTAAGTGCACTGAGTTCCCCTCCTGTTGAACTTTAGGGAGTTTCTTGGGCGGGCAGAGGTTGAACGCAGAACGTCGAAGTGGGAAACAATGGCTGTAGGGGCCAGAAAGCTTTGCTGATGTCGTAAGCGTAAAACAAGACAGAATAGTGACAGAAAGAGATCCGAGTAAACATTGGAGTATACATTTCCCACGGCGACTACGCGGAGTGGAGAGGTCTGAATTAAATCGCCTTAATTAAAGGCTGAAGATTTTATTTATTTATTCCTGTAGCTGTAGAATACTATCCACAGAAAGCCTATCTAGGCGGTGTAGAGCATCCACTAGATTTGTGTTCAGCTGCCACTGCCAGAATTTTTCAGAACAGAATATTTTTATACTCACTGCCAACTTGAAGACCTGCGGGTTTTTAGATCCTAAATATCGCTATTATTTTATATGCCAGTGTGCAGAAAAGAGCCGTTACAGCTGCATAGGCAATAGGTCTGTCTTGTGTAACGAAAGCTCTCCTTAATTCAGAAATCAAACAAAAATATAAAATATCCTTTAGGAGTTATCCACAGCGTTGTGCAGACGACAATAATAAAATGCAAGGTAGAAATGAAAAACTTAAAAACCTTGTTTGTTCTCGAGGTTTAAATACATAATTTTATATTCTGTCGGGTTTACTGTTTAAAAGGTTCTAGGCCGGTGCTTTTGTCGGCGTTGTGATATTGAAGCAAAGAATGTGAAATAAAATACGGGGGACCTGGGGAGAAAAAAGAAAAACAACAAAACACACCCCAAGTAGTGCTTGAAGAAGACCTTTAGCTGCTCTTTGACTCCTAAGAAACTGTTGCTGGAATATTTTCTTGGTGTTGTTTTAAAGCTCCTCAGCCTCCTATAAACGTAATCTTTGGCAAATGACACATGAATCTGGCTTTGCAGTTTTTCGGTGACTCGAGAGAAAAGACGCCCTTTCCCCCCTCCTCCACCCGCCCCCCTTCCCCGGCTTCCACCCCTTCCTCAGCAGAAGGACAGATAGGGTCTCTCTCGCAGCGCTGTTCCCATTCCCTGGCTCCGCCAAAGGCATCCGGGCGCGGGGGGGCGCCGGTGCCCGGGGGTGCCCATCCGCCCGTCCTACCTGGCCGTGCCGCGCCCGCCGCTGCCCGCTCGCCGCCGCTCCGTGCGCCGCGGCCCAGTCCCCGCACCGCACCTCGCCGCAGCCCTCGGCCCGCCGGGGTCTCGGACTCGGCCGGGTCAGCTGCGGATCCATCTCTTAGGGCCTACAAAAGCGCGTCTTCCTCCCCTATCCTCCTATCTTCCCCCGCCCCGGGGTTCCCTTGTCACCGCAGCAAAATGCCCGATGTAGAAAGAGAGGCACAATGGACCGTGCGCCGCTCTAGGGAGGGAGTTCGGCAGCCCCGGAGTGAGGATGCTGATGACTTTGCCCGTGCCGGGGCTCAGGCGTGAGGCGGTGCCGGTCCCGCTCCCGGCCGGAGCCGCGCTTGGCGGGTGTCGGGATGGTGGGGCTGGCGCTAGCGCCAATGACTGCTCGGGAAGCGGACCCTGCTCGCTCCTTGGTGTCCTGGCACAAGTAGGGCTCGCAGGATGTGCCTCTTTGTGTAGCTTGTTCTGAACACTTTTTATATCAGGCAGGGTGGTCTCCATGTTTTCTTTCTTTCATTCTTCCTTTCTTTAGCGGAGGGAGGGGGGAGTGATGGCAAGGGGCTTGTTGGATGATTATAACCGCTACCACTTAGAAATAAGTTTCTTGGGGAAGGGCTGATATCGTACCCTTGATACCAGTGGGTGTGTCCATGTATTATTTTAATACGATATGCCTTTTATATAGAGCTTGTTTTCCTCCTCCCTCTCTCCCCAGCCTCCCCCTCCCCCCCGCTTTGTTTCTGGAATTTGTTTCGCTTTTAAAGCACCAGCACAAACAAACAAACACACAAAAATGACTGGCAACAAGTTAAATCCCATTTGTGTCCCTCCCACCGAGCACGGACCATGCCTCGCTAAAGCCTGGGTCTTGTAGTTTTGCCTCGCTAATAGTATGACCAAGAAAACGAAGTGGCTGCAGACAGACTCTCCCGGCATTGACAATGCGGAGAAGAAAAACGTAGAAAGATTTCTCCCGGAATGCATCCCCCTGGTGTGGTTTCTTCTCTCCATCTTTAAGATGAGGCACTCGCATAGACGCTCACACACACTGAGGTTATGTTTCCTAGGAGTTTTTAGAAAACAATGTTTATTATAATCGAGCTATACACGCCACCAAGTAATGAAATCATGCCGTAGCTACGGAAACTCCAACAAATAAGTAATTTCCATTTGTCTTCTAGCAGAATATTGCAGAGGGTGACATTACACTTTATTTTCGCATTAATTTCCAAACATCAGTGAAAGGGCAGAGAAAAGTCTCTCAAGTCGTTGTACACTTTGGAATTAATTAAACGAAAAATAGCTCTTTTTTATTATTATTTTTCTGCCTTCCGAGGCGTCTTCAAGCTAATTCTTGTGGCTATACTAAAGAAGGAATCCTCAAAAGCAACAAGCGTGGTTCTCACTGAAGGTCGGTATCGTGTCCCGCTAGAGCTTCACTGAAAGCATCTCACAGTGAGCCACCCGCTCATTCCTGCACCTTCCCTTAGCTTTACCTTACAAAGTAATGGAGAAAACATTCGTGTTTGACTGTACTTAAAAAACACCTTTTTACGCAATCGCACGGGTTGCAAACGATAGTTCAACTTTATCTGTTGTGGTGGGCACGTGTTTTGTCAGATGAAATTAACTTGTGAAAGCCTTTGTATCATTTTTTGATTTGTGTTTGTCGACAACGCAGATCATACCTCTCCGCGTTGATGGTTGATACAATTGCTAAATTAAAGGCATGCTTTCGGCTCTGGAAAACAACAACAGAACTCCAGCCCTCTGAGAGCTCATTCCCAGAGAAACAACCCAAAGAGCAGTAGAATAACCCACCACACTGTTGTGTATGTGTTTACGGGATCTCCATATACTTCTGTATCATTCCGCCTCTCTATTGTCTGTTCCTAAAGACAGCCAAGTCAATCCTGGGCTTCTCACCTATAATCGCCTGCCTAAAAGAACATACGGACAGTATAGTGGCTCTAAATTTCCTCAGGAATGCAATTGGCGTGTATTTTCCCCGTGTCTTTTTTCTTCCGTGTAAATACTAGCAACCGAACTTCTTGTCTTGAAGTGTTTCTATGTTTGAGCCCCAGGAAACTCAAATCATTGCAGTAAACTCATCAATCCTTCCTATGCACACTGGAGAATTTTTCCTCACTGCTTGTTCTGCTTCTCATTTCCAAGGACAGCGTGTTGAGCCAACGGTCTGGTTTAGGCACTTCTCTGGACTTTCGGATTTTCAATCTAAAGCTTTCAGTATGTTGGGACTGAAATAATGATTTTCCACATTTCAAAAGGGACGAGGCTCTATTTATAAATGTTACAGAAGGTTTCGTTACTTCAGGATCAACAAAACAGGAATAGAACTGCAATTTTCAAGAAAATAGGATTTCAAAATATAGAAATAAAAAAGTAGTGGAGATGATGTATAATTCAATCAAATTACAGAAAATTGCTTTAAAATTCAGAACAGTAGCGATCCATTATGTCTCTGTTTTATTAGTGACAAGTACAATTACTCTAAAATAAAGAACAGTGGTGAATATATAATTGGCTGTAATCATGTTAGTGTTTGAATAAAAATGACGGGGACATTTAACACTTTGACAACAAAATGTTCAGAAAGAACTTATTTATTCAAACAGTTTTTATTTGCATCCACGTGAAGGAGAAACACACTTTTGCTTACGATAAATCCAGGGGTTTTAAATTTCAATAAAAATATAACTAAAAATATATTAATTATTTTACTATCCAAAGCTTAATAAAGTCTCCTGAGTATGACAGTACTATTATTGATTACTCAGTACCCAAAGGACGCCATCTACAGGAAGAGGTCTCTAGGCTTAACACCATTCTAATCAATGTTGATTTAAAAAAAAAAAAAATCTGAGTTAATATTCCTCTATAAATCCGGCTCCGATTTTACCCACAACACCGATCACAATATTTGCTTTGTAATTGCTTCTTGTGATTCAATTCATTATAATTTGACACGATCTAGGAATCTGTTATAGGAGGCCTTTTCTCTGAGATACGGCATTAAAAATAATTCATTGAACTCTCCGAAGCAGCAGTTTTTCTCCTTCTAAAGCGACTTTTTTTCCCCCCCCCTCTTAGGATTGACTTGATCGTCTCTGAAAATGCAGAACAGCCCATGAGATCTCTCCTTTCCACCAACCGTGTGGAAGACGCTTGCAGAACAGCCCTGAAAACAAAACAACTTTATTGAAGGCAGTTCGTGCGACAATTGTGTCATGGAACACCTAACATTTCTTTATCTGTAACTAACTTTTAAAATTTTGGATAGTTCAATAAATGTCAGCTATGCCAAGCATACTCCCACCCGTTCTTACAATGCATCCTTTGCCCCGTATCTCGGTACTTAAAGGTGCCATTTAGCCGTAGCCCAGCAAGAGCTCGGAAACCCATCGAAGTAACGAGAGTGCCCTTTACCATTTTGACCACACAAACACAGATCCCTGGGAATGGCATGTGCCCTCCATGACGCGACTCCAACAGCCCAGTACAAACTACAGACTACAGAAAATACCAAGAGAGCGAGAAGAAACTTTCAGGACTCCTCTGTCAGGGGGCTTTGAAAAATTGCTATTTTCGGGTTTAACCCCGAACGATTTTTTCTTTTTCTCTTTTCTTATTTTCAATTTTTATTCACTCCCCCGCCCCGACAAGTCTTCAAATTTCTGCTCCTGGTGTGTGTGTGCGTGCTCACAGCCGGGCGGACCCCACGCCGGTCCGAGCGCGTCCCTCCTGCCGTGAGGAGAGCGCAGCTCGGTCCGACCGCGCCTTCGCTGCCGGCTCCCAAGGGTCTCTCCTGCCCTGGCGGCTCTCGCCCGCACTTGTAAAACAAAGTAGCTCTGGTTTCTTTCTACTTCAGATCAGTGATGTGAATGGGCTTTGAAAAATTTGGGAGGGTGGTAGGGGGGTGGTGTACAAACTATACAGTGAGGAGTCAAAAGGCAGAGGTGCGTTGGCACAAAGGCTGAGTAAAACGACCCACGGTGCAACCTCGATTTTAGGTGTTATTTTGTAAACCGGGGACAAAAAGCCTGGAAAATATTGTTCTGTGTACTTCCACTGGAATCAGGCTCAAAGTTTATACCGAAGGTCCCCTTCTATCTTTTTACTTCTGGGCATTGACCGTGAACGTTCCAAATCTAGAGACTGTCGTATAGCTGTTTTCAGATTTGAGGGAAGCTCAGGAGAGGAGGTTTCCTTCCCTGGGGCAAGCCGCTCCCGCAGGCGCCGCCGGGACTCGGTGGGTCCCTCCCCCGCCGGGAGCCGAGGCGGGGGCGCCCCTCTGAACCGGGAGGTCTGTCATTTCTCGGGTGCCTCGTACCAAATCGCAGATGTCAGCCTTTCCCTACGTGTTCGGGCTGCTAATGCGGGCACTTCACACAACAGAAATGCTCAGCTTGGGAGCTTTTCCCAGGGCCAGCCGCCGACTTCGTGCTTCGCATCTGCCTCTGGCGGCACCGGAGCTCCGTGTGGGGGATCCCAGTGTGCGCAGTAGCCTTTACCGCTGGGACCACATTCCCGTGGGAGCCAAGCACCGCCGTGCTCTGTCCCCTGCAAACCAGCCGGAGCACAAACTCCGTACATCTCCGCGGGAGCACGCTGCCCATGTTCCCGGCTCGAACCTCATGCGCGTCTTCCGCAGAGACCCTTTTATCGTGGAAATTCACACCATAAAGCCCCTCACCCAGCAGGCCGCCGTATCGCCAGCCGGGGCCGCAGGAAGCCTTGCCGCCCCGGGACTGCGAGGTTTCCCCCGGGGCCCGGTCCCCGCGGGGAAGGCGGGGGCCGTGCGCGGTTCCGGCCGGGCGGGCCCGCGTGGAGCGGCGCGGTGCGGAGCGGGGCCCGGGCCGGGGCGGGCGGCGGCGGCGGGAGCGGGCGCCATCCGAACGGCGCCGGCGACATCTAGTGGCCGCGGGCCGCCAGCGCCGCCCGCCGCCCGGAACGGCACGGCAGCGCCCGCGGCAGCAGCACCGGCCCGGCCCGGCCCCGGCGGGAACGCGCCCCGCAGCCCCGGCCCCAGCACGGGCCGCGCTCTTGTGAGCTCAGCCAGCGCTGTGCCGCGCCTCAAACGCCATAAAGTTTTCTGTGCAGTGCTCGTACCAGCACAAATCGGGTCGGTTTTACATTTACCTACACGGGGCATCGAGAATTATAAGCACTTTTGTCTCCCCCTCTCGCCTCCAAAGGACCTCCATAAAAAAACCCCAAAAAACTAGACGCGCCGGAATAGCGGTTCCTGCCACCTTCACCCGGAGAGAGGTCCCCGCTGTCAGGGACCGTCCCTGCCCGCACTACTGGGGAACCACCCAGACCTGAGAAGAAGAGGGGAGGAAAAAACAAAAAGCAATATTGCGGAGACACGGCTAGCTAAAGGAGCCTTCACTATTTAAATCCTAGTGTCAGCTCTCATTAACAGCTCAAGTCATCTTTTCCCCGGGACAGACCTTGTCTGGTCTATCGACTTAATGGAAAACAAAACACATGTTTGTATCCTATTATTGCAGTCTCGTTCCTTGCCTTACGGAGAGCAGGGACAGGCTTCGTCCGCTTCGAAACGGGCTTCCCGAAGCGACAAAGGTTCCCACTCGTTCCTCCCTCCTGCCTCCCAGGAAAAGATGAGGATTCCGACGTCCGTCTCCTGCCCTTTCTCATGAATAGGGGCTGCAAAGGCAGCCACAAGAAAAGGCTTTTGCTGAAGCCGCGGTGGCTAAAAAGAGCCCAAGAAAAATAGTTACTGGTGTGTTCAGTAAAACTTAGCAAGGCGCAATAGTCTCTGCGGGAAACTTTGGGTTTATCTGCTCAGCAGGTGAAGTTCTCAGCTCGGATCCAGCTGCCAGGACCACAGCATCTCCCAGGGAGGCCGGCCGTGAGGAGATGGGCACGCTAGGCAGTAACAAGCGACAGACTGAGAGAGTTTTGAGACAACCCAAAACAAATAAACAAGCCCTCCCAAATCTTCCGCTGGGAAGATGTCTTTGATAAGGAAGCAGGGAAAGTTTTGAAGAGCTGCAGACATTTTTGCAAATGTATTTTAACTTGTCTAAGTAGCTGAAGTAAATTGGGTGGTTGCTGGCTTGTTTTGTTGGTGTGTTTTTTGGTTTTTTTTCTTTTTTTTTTTTTTTTTTTCCTGAGACAAGGCTACAGGAAGGGGAGAGTAAGAGCTTGATAAAAGACAGGAATAAATTTCTCAACCAGCGAAAGCAGGAGAAGTCTGTAGAAGTGACAACCTGACTTGAATAAGGGAGAGGATTCTGGTGAAAGGAAAAGAAATTATTAATTTCACCCCATCCTCAGTGCTTTCGTTAAGGTACAGGTCTCTGCGCAGTGCCAAGCACAGGGCGCTTGGACCTGCCAAGAGTAACCGATCGAAATTAGCTGTCCTAATGCCCACCTATTCGCTCTACCAAGACATTTTAAAGCCATGTCCGGCTGATCTCCCCCTGTCCCCAGCCCCACTTCGGGAGGCGCAGGAAGGGTGCGAATGGGGAATTGCCCAGAGGCAGCGCCGGTGCCGGGGCTCTCCCGGGCGGCTGCGGGGTCCCAGCGGAGGGAGCGGTTCCTGGGCCCGGGTCCCTCTCCCGCCTGGGGCGCTCCTGGCATCTCGGCACAGAGTGTAGGGCCCCCAACTTCAGCGCTTTTGAAGCGTCGTTTGCTCTCGAGTGCTTGGCTGTAAATAAACGCTGTAGCAGTGACAACACAGCCGTCCTGCAGTCAGAGCAGAGTCTGCCTCTGCACCTTTCCTCTGCAACACACGCCGTTAGCGTTTTAATTCCAGCTCCAAAGGGAACCTGCAATTATAAGCCCCCCTCGTCCCCTCCCGCTCACATTCTCTTGTCTGAAACATTCACTGAGGAAGGTTATTTGGATTGAGAGTAAAATCAAACAGGGAGGGGAGGAAGAAAAAAAAAACAACATAAACCTAACAACCCCGCAAACCCTTCCATTTGCTATTTACAAACCTCATTGTCATGCTTCACTCAGGCTGTCTGCCTAGCTTAGGGAAATAAATGTGACTGAACCAGAGACAAAGCCGATGCAGCTGTATTTGAATTTCTCAAACACTGTCAAACGTGCTCTTGTCTCATAATTCTCGGGGTTGTTGTTATTATTATGAACATCATACCTAATGTGAACATACTCGAAAGAGAGCTGCTTGGCAGTGGAGAGATGTGGCTCCGATTGGGATTGCACAGAAATTTCTTTAGCAAAAAAGATAAGAGCTAGTTTTCCCTCCTGCTTGGAAGCCTAGGCAGATAAATTAAGGAATATTTGAGACCTATAATTTCCCTCTTTTTTTTTTTTTTTTTTTTTTTTTTTTCCTTCTCTCTCCCTCTTTTCTTTTTTTGGTTCCTTGTGTTTTCGCTGTTCCCGCAGAAGCGGTTAGGTCTGACTATCCAATTTCCCAGGTGATAACCCCTCGGCAGCCCCGCACTGCAGCCGCGGTGGGAAGGAAAACGAGAGCACCGCTCCCTGCAGAGGGAAAGGTGTCCACTGGCGGACACCTCCGAGCCGTGGTGCCAGCCTCCCTTTCCGGGGGTTCTCAGGTGCCTGCCAGCGTGCTTGGTGTCAGCAGGGCTACCACGAAGCGCGTGCTTGCTCTCGACTCCTTTGGAGACGAGGAGACCAAAACACTCCGAGGCCGCCACAGGAGGTCTCTGAGGGATGCCTGGGAGCATCCCCATGTATCTCGCCTTAGATGCGCTGCTTCCGAGGGGAACGAGCCAACCCTGCCGGCCCTTCCCCAGGCCCCGCCGCCCCATAGCCGGGCCGGGGAGCGCTGCGGGGCTGTCGGGAGCTGCCTGCCCCGGCAGTGGCCCCGTGGCCGGGCCGAGCAGCCTCGGGCCTGGCCCGGCCCCGCCGCCGCCTCAGGCCGTGCCCTCGATGTGTCGGGAGCGGAGGCGGCGCCGGCCCAAGCCAGGACGGGGCCCCGGCTCCTGCTCAGCGCAGCCCCGGCCGTGCCCTCGCTCCCCCTGCTCCGCCCGCACCCCTCGGATGTCCTGCGGGACCCACGGCCGTCCGGGCGCTGCTACCGCCCCGGGCTCTGGGGAAAATGGGGTCCTGCAAGCCAGGGGGACAGACCTCGCCACCCCAGGGGCAAGCTCCGTCCTCGCCATCCACCTGGGCAGCATCTCCCCAGCTCTTTTTCTTCCTTTTATTTTTTCCTTTTTAACCAGCTTCTTGGCTGCCACCCTCCTCAGACGGCCCTTCCGAGCTCTCTTGCGGGTATGAAGTCCCGTGTCGCCTCTTCCCGGCAGGGCCACCGCCTCCGAGCAGGGCCGCCCTCTCCCCGCAGCTCCTTCGCTCCGTGCCCTCCGCGGCTTTCGGTGCACCGTGTCCTTCAGTGAGTGTAAGCAGAGAAATGAAAAGTACTGTGATCAATTATTAGTTTTAGACCATATTTATGGACGTGTAGTTGTAATAACAGTTATTTACTTTGTCGAAACGTTTATTTCGCACTTGGTATATTTCCTTACAATCGGAGAACCGACGTAGGAAAAATAAGCACAAATAAACTAATGCACGCAAAGTATGGTTTTAGCTAAAGGTGATCCCTCTCCTGTCTAATTTTCCCGGGTGCGTTTCTTCCTTCTGACATTAATTCAAACCAGCGAAAGGGCTAAATAGATTAATCTCTAGCCCTCAAGTCAAGCAAGAAGCAAAATAATAATTTACTTGTCTGCCCCCTTCCTAAAAGACTAATTTTTTTCCTTTTCTTCAAATTATGAAGAAATGAATGAAGAACAATCAAAACCTAAAGCAGTCAGGAGGGCAGGAGCTCTTTTGGGTCTCTCAAGGCCATGGCCAGGGTACCCCTGCTCTCTCCTTGGTCCTGCGGACTGCCTTGTTCTCGCTCCCTTCCCGAATTGCCGGAGATCGCCTTCCCCCCTGGGCACAGGGCCTCAGGCTGCTTTAACACCTCCTCACCAGGCTTTGTTGCTTTTGAAGCTTGATAGATTATCTAATTTGTTAGCAGCACTTTGACTGCCCCCAGCTCAAGGAGGGGAATGGTGCCAGAGGCAGGGAAGTGGACACCAGTCTGGGATTTCACAGTGTTAGTAATAGCGCACACATGCACCTGTTTCATACATCGCTGACATCAGAGTGACCTCAGCCAAGGGGACAGGGAAGGGCTGAGGAGGGAAAAATTTCAAAAAGATGCAGTTCTACTGTGTATGTCAAAGTTTTCAAATAGAATAGTGAATAGAATAGATTCCAAGGCATCTCTTCCCTGTTGAGGGCTCTTGGTCTTCTTTGAATTGCTTCGATTCTCATGTCCCAGCTATTTATTTTATCACCAGCTACTGTGTGCGACAGTGCCCCAGACTGGGCGACACGTATAGCCACTGGCAAACAAAAAATGGTCCCGGCTGCCTGCAAACGCTCTGCAGTGAGTTGTGGACAGCTCAGTCGGTCCCCGTCCCACGGAGCAGCCGCTGCCTCCTTCCCCATCACCCAGCCGCGGTGCCCGCTGGTCTGCGCTGGATCGCGAGGAGCTCTCTGGCCAGCGACCCACACTTGTGACACCATCCCGTCCTCCACTCATTCCCTCTCTTGCTATTTGCTCCCTGGTTAAAACTGACAATTCTTATGGACCATGGCACCTTGCTGTGGGATCTGCCAGGGAAAGAGCAAGAAATTCTGGAGAGGGCAGGGAACCTCACCAGTACTTACAGGGGTCAATTTGGAAATGTGTTTTTTGTATCAACCTCTGTGACATATGCAGTCTCTAGTCTGTTGTCTCCTTTGGGGGCAGTAACATGCCCTAGATACCTAGTCTTTGTGCAGTGCCCATAAACAATATATCAGACAGAATTAGCTGGAATCAGAGCCTTCAACGTCTTCCTGTTCTGTTGGTGGGGCTGCCCCTAGATAAAGTCCCACCAGCACCAAGAAATACCCACAGTCACTGCACCTCGGGACCCTTGCCTTGTGCCCTGGTCCTGAAGTACAGGCAACAGGGCCAAAGATGAAACTCAGCACTCAGCTGGAGCACTGTCCCAGCCCTGCAGACCCCTCCATGCAGCACAGCCCTCCCTTTTGCAGCACACACCGCTCAGGACTCCAGCACCAGACATTCCCAAGAAACACCTATAGGGCTGACATTGCACAGATTGCTTGGTTTCAGACCCTGCTCTTCAGTCCACGTTTTCAGACCCCTGCTCTGCCAGTAACTTCAGCTGGAGAGTTCCTCTGTTCTCTCAGGTATCTTTATGTTTACAGTCCTGATAGAAGGGACAGAATAAAAGAGGAAGACATTTGGTCTTTAGACCCACACTTCTGGGCTACTTTGGCACAGCGTTACTGCTTGAGCAGCTCTATCACCAGCTAAAGTACACTTCCCACTTAGATAAGGTTCTTCCAGTTTGTGAGCCAGTTAATTCTCCTGGTAGTTGTCCGAGATTATAGCCCTGTCTTTCAGACAAAGTAAGGCAGGTAAGTTAGAACTTTATAACCACAAATTACTTACATTTTTCCCTCAAGTAAACTATTTTAGTTGATTTAGACATACCACATTGGACAATAAAATACCATCTGAAACCTACCAGGAAGTTTTCAACATATAAAAAAATGCCAATCTTATTTAATCTCTGGGAAAGATAATTGTTTGCCCTTGACGTATGCTTTGCATTCTTGAGGTATATATTTTGAGACATAATATCAATTTTGGAATCTTATATACACACCTTTACAATAGTAATGGCTTTCCACAAGCTCTGTGGGAGGTGACATTTCAGCAAGATACTTCCCCTTGACTTTGTTTATTCCAGCAGTTTAAATTCTACCTCTGGTGATAGCTGTTAACTTGGCAATGTGAAAAGTGCTACATGATGTGTACTGTGCTCAGTCAGCTCATCAGAAGCTCACCAATTACGACCGTGGAGCCCATTCTTCTTGCCACAGCATGCCACCCACCATGCATAACTGGGACAGCTGATCTTCACATGTGCATAAAATCTGAAAGTATGCACACATTTACTCAGAAGCCATGCAAAGCAGGCACAATAAGTCTGCTGCTTCTTAGAAGCCTTTTTATTTCCCGCAGTAGCTCATGCACAAGCAGTTGCAGATAATTTCTTGCTCCCTGCCTGCCTTGGAAATGTCAAAAAGGGGAGCTTTCGAATGTCGCCCTACAAGAGGATAAGCTTTGTACACATCAGGCATTCAGGACACCTGTGTTGGGACCATACCCAGCTGTGAAATAGGAAGATGCAGCTATCAGGATTATCCATCTCACCCAGGGCTTGGTGGCCATCCCCGTCTTGGAGGTGCTTGGGAAAGGAGGTAGTGGGAAGCAGATTGTGGACTCAATTAAATAATTGAAATGTGCTGGAATGGCCCATGAATTGGGCACCTAAGCATTATGAAATGAAGAACTTAACAAAACCTTTTCAAGCCTGTTTCTGCAGGATGAAATCTAATCTCTGTTTAAGGTCTCTTAACGACATCAGTGAGGCAAGATTTAATTCTAGACAGATGCTATTTATCAAGCATATAGGGAGTGTTTGAGCTGCAAAAATAATGCTACCTTTGAGCATTCATTTTTGTTTGGAATATCCAACTGAACATACAAAGTTGAGATTGGGCTTTTTGTTAAATTGCGATTTGCACTTATCCAAAGATATTATTTTCTTTATTTTGAAGCGACTCTTTTCAAAGACATTTAGTGCCAGACTCTGTCACCTTTGACTGTAGTTTCTTTTGCATCAGCTAAAATAGAAGTAACTCTGTTCAAGTAAGCAGAGTAACACTTCTGAAAAAACAGAATAAATAATCAGAGAATCAAGCCCTTTGAATAGAAAATGACTCCATAAATAGTCCCATTGATTTCAGCAGTATTTTATGACATAAGTAGCTACATTAGTAGAAGCAGCATACAAGACCCTTTGGGCTTGGACAGAGGAAAAAGTTCCCTAAATTATAATTATTTAAAAAAATATTCCATGGCACATCAATCAGTTGACATGTTACTAGCTTATTCTATGACTTATCATGTTACTAGCTTATTGTATGACAAAGACAGAATCAAGTGAGTTGATGATAAGGATGATTTCTCTGCTAGCTGCTGTGACATGAAAGCTGGGTCCCTTATTTACAAAAAAGAGAAAGCAAATAAAACCACACCAGTGTAATGCTTTCCATTACCCTCAAAGAAATGATTCTTTAAGTCAGAAAGAACATTTTAGCAAATGAAGCTGCCCCTTTCTGGATACTGTTTATGGGCAGTAGCAAAATGTAAGAATGTCATGACATGGTCTCCTCTCCCCTGGCTCCATCACTTTGTGTGATGGAAAAAATTTTTTGCTTGCTTTCCCTTGAAATCTGGTAAAAAATAAGTGAAGTCCAAACATGCTGTCTTAATTATGTTTCTTTGGCTAAACACGTTTCTTAAAAACCGACAAGTGTTCTCTGGAAATGTTTTGTGGCATCTTTAAGCCGGAATATGAGAACTGCGTCTGGATCCAGAGAGCAGCAAAACACCTACCCAGCTTAAAGTCTTCTGGAGCCAACAAAACTGTTCCTGGGACCTAATTGCTGTGCTGTGGACCACTTCTGAAAGTGACTTCGAGTGGTTTAACTCCACTTAGAGAGTTGCAACTTGATGCACAAGAGCAGGGGAAGAACGCACAAGGATTGGGGAATATAGCTGCCTGACTAGAAATGGCATCAGATCCCCCATACCTTCCTGCCAGCACTGAACTTGGAGTCATCATTCTCAGGGAAGCAGGTGATGTATTTCAAGTATTCAATAAGAACTGTGCACCCACGTACATGCTGCTGCTGAAAACTTTTGTAATTACAGTAATTTTAATAGAAACCACATCAGCTTTGTCCTTGCCTTCCTCTCATTGCTTTTCTTTGTACTCTCTTCTAGTCATATCACACTGTAACTGTAAAAAATGTTTTGTCCAAATACAAACTCCCTGTTCTGAGTGCCACTCTGCTATCAGCAGGAACAGTATTTCAAATAAGATGCTGGGCATTTGCCTCTATGAATAGCTTCTTCTTTGCACATGCTAGATTGTGAAAAGTATATATATATCTTTTGAGTGAACATTTTTCATTAAGAACCTCTAGAGCACAAAAGGAAGGGGTCAGTAAAGGGTGAAAAAAGGATATCTTTAGCTTTATCACAAAGAGTTCTCTGCTGTGTTTCCTCAGTTATGACCAAGCTGTGGCTATTTTCCATTGAGTGTGGAGCATTGTTATTCTTGGAAAATTTTCAAGGGAAATACTTTGAATAAGATTCTACAGTGCTGATTTTTCAATGCTATCTGCCGGTAGTCTGCCATTTCTTTTCTTTCCGTGTAACAGTGAAGTGACACAAAATGGATAAAAATTTTCCTCTCTGTTAGGTGAGGACGAGGCTGTGTACCACCCCACACCTGTACTGTCCATGCTGTTATCCCATGGTTTGCCTGTGTCCCCAGTTCTGGGGAAAAGATCCTGTTTGGTGCTCACAGTGCACCTTGCAAAAGCACCCGGAGGAGGTTAGATGGAGGCTGGTCCCTTACAGCTGGCTTTTGTAACCTTTTGGGTTAGGAATACTGTCTTGCTGGTATGGGTTCCTAGTGAATTATTGATACCCTTGAAACAGAGAGGACAAAGAGAAGTGAATGAGATATTTGTGAACCAATACAGCAGCGAAAGATTCCTAAGAATGGAGTTCTCACCACCTCACAACAAACCAGAGGGATATTTGGGGCTGGATGCAATTTTGGACACCAGTGTCATAAAAACTCAGCTCCTTGATTTTCATAAAGTGGCACTCTAAAAGAAATTTCTAGGTTACTAGTAAAAAGTCTACCCAAACTCTCAGAAAACATAAATAAAAATTCAGATTAGGTTGTTTTCTGAAAATCACTTTTTTCTAAGCAATCTCTTGATATTTAGGGGGAAGAGGGAAAATATTTGGCTTGTTATTTTTTGGTGTTTGGATAACTTTTCCCCATACTCATCCTTAATAATAAAAAAAGCTGAAAAGGATCTCTTGAAATATTTCTGTTACTGAGTGGTTTTGTTATGTCTTACTCTGTTTAAAAAAGTCAATAATGTTTAGTATGAATTAGCTAGGGGTTTTAAGGTTCTTGTCCCTAAATTTTTTTAATTTCTATTTTTGGGACTGAAACAACCTTCTTCCACTTCCCTTTCCCTCTCTCTCGCTCTCTCTTTTTCTCTTCCTTGTTTTTTTCCCCCTCTTCATTAAAATTTCTTTTTTCCTTCAAACCAGCCAACAAAACAACTAGCCAAAAAATTTAATTTTTTTAGTTTAGTTCTGCTCTGAGATAAATTTACTACACAAGATAGTAGCAATCAGAAGCCCAGTAGCCCAGTGTTTTCTAGCGGCTCACAGACCTGCCTCTGCAATATCGGTGCAACTTGATCTCGCTGCATCGGTAACAGAGTGTCCGGTTTCACGGGCTTGACAGTGGTGGCATGAGAAGGAGTGAAAATTGACAGCAACTTGACAGAATGCTGCTGGGACTGCTCCTCTGGGGTCCATCAGAGTCATTTAATCCCTGTGCCACTGAACAAACTCACTAAAAAACCAACAAGTATGCCACCAGAGTAGCTGTCATACGGAACTGATTTAACAGTAGTGGGTGTTTTCAGGTGTTTGTTATGAATGAGGTTTTCCTTCCCAGCCCTTGGGATTATCCTTATATACAGATGGAGACAAGAAGATGGGTGAAAACGAAATCAGATGGAAAGAGGAAAATATTTGTTTCCTTCATATGTTTGCATTGTGCTGAGTGCAGCAGGGTGCTGAGATGGACTCCTCAGATGCTATCACTGCAACTGCAATATCATGTAGCTCTATGTCCCATCAACCTCCTCTGCCAAATTCTATAATGTGATCACTTAGTTGGCTGTGTACAATCTATACAATCTAAAAGGAAAATGCACTTTCTTTTAGATACTAAGCTTATTTTCTGTTCCTTTTGGTGTTCAAAATTCATTGTAATGAGGAGTCTTTTTATTGTTGTGGCTTCTTGGTTGTGTTTTGGTTTCTATTGTCTTAATAAGTTAAAACAATGAAACAAATGGTTCTGAGAACAGCAGAGCTAATGAAGTTGTGTTTTGAGGATTTGTATTTGACAGCCTTATATCCCTTCCTTTGTCCTGCTAGAGCAGCTCTGACCATTTATGCTGAGGTTTATGCCCATCTCCATTAGACTTGCCCCTTTCCAGTCTGCTCAGCTGCTCTCAAGCCTGCAGATATCAGCTGTGCAGAGGACATGACAGGCTCTCCATAGCTCAGAGCTGCTTTTGCACTGACATGCTGGCAGAATACTTGCTGACTGGGTAGCAAGAGGTCAATCAAAAAAGGTAACTGCTGAGCTGTCACTGATGTTTTATTCCTAGTGGGACAGCAATCTGGCTCTATGTCCTCTATGTA
The DNA here is from genome assembly GCF_027887145.1 of Ammospiza caudacuta. Taxonomy (NCBI): domain Eukaryota; kingdom Metazoa; phylum Chordata; class Aves; order Passeriformes; family Passerellidae; genus Ammospiza; species Ammospiza caudacuta. Next base: position 38,242,082 of record NC_080598.1, on the reverse strand, counting down.
GACAGCAATTTAAATGGAACTTGTGAGACTTCTCTTTAAGGCTTTGACCTCCTTCTTATCCTTTTCTGAATTTGGCTAGGAGTTTTGGAGGTTATGAAGAGTACAAGAACAGACAGACCATATATCTCAGGCAGATCAATATTACAATATTTATAAGGGCTAATTAAAAATAAAAAGTTAAATTTCCAAACCAAATTGTCTCTCAGAAAAAAAATAGCTGTAACGTTATTGTGCCTTATAGTACTAATTCATGTAAGGACTTTGAATATTTCACTAGGAAAGATTTTTCATAGAGTTTGAGTGAGAGAAAAACGCATCTTTTAAAGGCATGATAAAAAAATATGGTAGTTATGAGTCCATAGGCTGAGAAAAGAACATTTGAATTGTGGCACTGACACTGAAATGCTTTTTTTTATTTTGAATTTTCATCTGGCTCAGAACCTTGCACTCTTGTTGTGTGATTTTGACTATCTGTTAGAGAATTCAAGCTGTATCATAAATAGCAGTATTGAAAACATATGCCACAGGGGAAAGCAATATGTAATAAAAGCAGCTGTCATTATATGATAATGAATTTCACTCACTACTGAGTTGGATAAGTGTTTTTCATAGGGAAACAAGTGGCAAATTCAGCAAAGAAGAACTTGTGTAAAACTTTCAAGTTTTTAAGCCAGTAGTAGGAGATATAATTCACTTTTATCAATGGGAAAAATAATATGGGACCAATTCTGAAGCTGAAAACATCTAGTTTATTAAATTATGAGTAAGAGCAGCATGGTAACAGTTTTCACATGTAGGAGAGAAATAGTTTTAGGGTAGCAGTTTTAAGGTGCATAGTCATGACAAAGAAGAAATAAATCACAGAAAAAAAAATAAAGTGTTTAAACACTCCTAAAACCAAGAATTTATTAGACAGAAAAGTAACTTGAAAAATGTCAGTAAAGATTTCATTATCTGGGAGAAGTGGAAAAGTTTGGCTGCATTATCAAATGTGTGTAATGAGAAATATTCTAGCTTTGGAGTGAGAAACTTAGATTGTCTCATTGTTCATTCAAGGTTTAATTTCTATGATTCTATGACTGAATCTCTCATCTCTCCCTTTCCTCCTCTGGAGCTAGCTAGCAGATAAAATAAGCATGTATATAATGGCAAATAAGCAGTCAGGTTAGCTTTTGTATAGCATGGCCACAGAGAATTTTTGCTATTAGGACGACGGTCTGTAAATTTCTTTCAAATTCTCTATTTAAAGTAGGTTGAACTCCAGCTGGTGACTATTATGTTCTGAAATGGTGTTATTATCTCCAAGGGAATACTGCAAGAACACAGCTACTTCAGGAATCTCTCCTTAAGGACAAAGATCATACACAGGCTCCCTCCCACCTACACACCCACCCACCTTGTATATGTATAGATATCTCCTTTAATGAAGAATTGTAATTATGGATCATGTTTTAGCATAACTGAAAGCAAATAATTTCTCTTTGGAAAGATATGGGGTCAGTTGCAGGATGTAGGAACAAAATCAGCAAGAATAAAACTGCAGATTTTTAAATGTGCAATATATTCAATAAATCCACATGACTAAACTTCCACATGACTAAAATTGCTTGATTCAGAGATGTTTTCAAGATACATGAAGAAGAGTGTCAGCTCATAACAGGAAGAACAAGATTTTTGAATCAGATATAGTTTAACTCAGTAAGTGAGTAAGCTTGTAAGGTCTTACTGAGCTTATAAAAGCAAAATAACATATTTGCACTGTCAGAGAATTCAATATGCTCATGTAAACAGGTAGGATGCAAGTGTGGCTTTCCTCTCGGATTACGACCTGAAGGTTGCTTGGCATAATGTCATATAAGTAGTTGCAGAAAAATTTCTGATTTCATTTCTGTCATTTGGATTTGTCACTGTCTTAGAGGGCATAAAGGTGCTTTTTAGAAATTTTCTGAAATCCACCAATAAGATTTTTTTAATTGTGTTTTATCCTCTGGCATTTAAGGCATTAAGGAAAACTGGTAGGTTTGATCAAGCACAGGTCATTTTCTGTGTTGTGCAAAGGCTCTCTTGGTCCTGAAAGACCCAGCTGGGCGGCTGTGAAGGGAGGGTAAAACCTTTTCCTTTCAAGTGTGCCAGGCTGCTGCATGGAGAGTTTTGGGAGATACAGACGCAGCCAGGACTTCCTACATAGTGCCTAGGTCAAGTGGAAAGACTTTGTGAGGACACAAAGCTCCAGCTGTTTTCTGACAGACCCTGCCCATCAGTCTCAGCACAGACTGTTAGCATCAACAGTGCTCAACAGTGTTCATCTAATGTATAGTATAGCTCTTCCAGAAGAGACTTGGCATAATTCATAGTAACCTCTGCTGAAACACAGGATTCTGCCAAACTGGAAAAACAGAGATTCCCAGGTCTCTGTATTCAGTTTGGAGAGCTGTTCCTTATTGAATGTTTTGTTTTTCCAGCTCAAATAAGGGTAAATCAACATTTTCAAATAACATATGTATGTACCAGTTTTATTAGAATTTGTCTCTCTCACATTTTTACAATGGCCCATGAAAATCAAATCAAGATAATAGCAGAAATAATTGACCAAAGAATAGCAGTTTCTTTAATCAAGAGAACATGATGATTAAATCAAAAGCTTCAGATCTGTGGATATCATCAATGGTCTTCTGACTATTAATAACAATATGTCATCAGTGAATTTTAAAAATGCATTTTTGGAGGGTGAAATGTCTACATCTAGATGGAGAAAGGTCAGAACAGTATTATTTGTAATTAAATCCATTAGCGGTACTGTTGACAGTTTTTCAAGTGATTTAGATTAAAATATATCCCTGAAGTACAGCAATACTTAAAATGAGAAAAGATCCTACAATTGAAATGATCCTGCAATGAAAAAAATTCTACAATTTCTTAACATCAAGTATGCTTTCCCTGGAGTCTTTAATCCTTAATAGAATCCAAACAGTTGTTTTTAATAATTAATAATAATAGTACTACAACAGCAGCAACAACAACAATAGAAACCAGAACAACAAAATGTCACTAAAGAGAGGCTTGCTTTTCCTTCAGAAACCTTGACAGAAATATTGAACAGCACTGAAGCCTCATAGACACCATTGTTCCCTGTAGGCACAGGGAGGGTGAGCCTTCAATTCCTTTTGTGCACAACAAAGCTCTTCAGCACAAGAACACATTCAGGCCTGTAGGGATTTACTAGCCTAGGGAAGCAACAGCAAGCATCTGCTGGATGTTACCACAGTCTGTGACAGCGTGGAGCTTTCCAAAACCAAGGGATACCCCTGCACCAAAGACCATTGCTTGCATGGTGCAGATATTTTTGCGTATATTCCCACTAATAGTGAAAGACTATATGTACATCCATAACAATGCATGAAAAGGTATGATTCTTCTGTTTCCCATGCCTGCAGGGAAGGGATATTTCCTATGGCAATATTTAGTGGCATCAGCTCAGAAATCCTTCCTTTTCTTTCTCCTCTTCTTTCAGCCACTGAGTTACAGTTTCCAAGGGAAAAATTTTTTATAGACAGTGATGTCTTACTGTTTTTTCTGTCCTGTGCATTGGCCAACAAATATCCTATGAAAAAGAGATCTTCTAACTAATGATAGTATCAAAATGACCACAATGAAACCTGATGAAGTGCACCTCAGTTCTTAGTGTTTTACTACTGAATGCAACAAATAATTTGGTCTTCCTCAGATTGTCTCTTTAAAATAAATACTTTGTATTAATTTATCAACTCAGAGTACATTTCATGATAACTCTGTAGAAAACTGGGCGTAAAGCTGTTTGGTATCGTATAGGTATAAACTTGTTTTTGATTGACAGTACACGTACATCAAATTCACCTGAGACACTTCTGCTGCCTACCTTTGGAAGGTCTGCAGGGTCAGTATGAGCATCTGAACAGCTGTCCTCCATGTGTTACCTGTGCAACTACTGAGGCTGGCAAAAAAAGCTGGTCCAGGTACTGTGGCCTGGACATGGTCACTTTCTTGGACCGAAATAGTTTGGCTACTACCCATGTAAATCATATGCAATGGGATGGAGCTCGAGAGTGAAAGGAATCATGGCTGGCTGCAGAAAGGGATCATGGCTGGCTTAATGGAAGCTTGTTAACTGAATACAATTTATCACCCAGGTCTTTGGAGCCCTTACTCACAGATAGGTAGAGGCGAGCCATTTTATGTTGTACACAAAGCACAAATAAGGTATGTATAATGTATTGAATTATTAAATGTGAGATCTTTGTACTTGCAACTGCGGTGTTTTAGGCTTTTTAAAATTATTTTTCAATTATTTTAGCCCTTTTCTATTAGAATTTGTCATTTTCATTTCAGAAGTGCTCATGTACTATCAAACTTTTTTCCTGTTCTGAACATCTTTGGTGTATCTATTTCTCTACCTTTTATAGAACCATTTCCTCTAATATCAACAGATTTTATATACTATACTACTTGCTGACTACAGCTCATTTGTTGAAATTTCCAGTATATCTTCTAGAATATACTGATAATTTTAACCTTTTTTTTTTAATATATGAAGAGATGCTAGCTTATCACAAATTGTCATAAATTCAAAAGTACAATGTGCTGTAGAGGGAAAGTTGAAAGTATCCAATATGTACTCTTCTTTCATTTTTCTGATCATCTCTATTTAGTTCTGTTAGCACTTTTTCAGAACAGAAAGTAGTCCATTTAGAAATGATTGGATCACCTGTTTTGTCCTCAACAAAATGATATTCATTCACCCATTAATAGTCCCTTGTTTCCTATCCAAAGCTCACCACTAAAGAACTTTTTCTACTTAGAAAACTCCTCTAAAACTCCCAGAACAATGTGAAATAAAGAAGGGCAATTAAATATTTCTCAACGTAAAACGTTATAGATTTTTGGTATCAGAATTTTTAAAAAAGGGAGGAAACGAACAATTAAAAAATTTTCAGATGATTAAATGACTACAACCACTTCCTTGGGAAAAAGATAAGGTTTTTCAGACTATAGCTCTACCCAAGAGTGTCTAATATAGACTAATAATTTTGACATATTTTATTTGATGCATATTTTTGCTCTCTTCATTCATTTGCAAGGTCTTCGTTTTTTCAGAACAGGAAAATTAACTCTCCAGACAAAGAAGAATTTTTCCAAAATATTTTTTCAATTTGAAAAAAATTAAAAATCACCTTCTGTAAAAATTGGAAGGGGGTGGTTTGTCTCGGTGTTTTTTAAGTGAAGCAAGAGCTACAGTTGAAGTTTGCTGAAGTGTGGTTTAGAGATGGATCATTTTCCCTCCAGTTCTCTGTGATGCTTCTCAGTGAGCAAACAAACTCCCTGTACAAAGCTGGTTTTCCTGTTCTGTACAATGTCATGGTCTAAGTGTTGATTTGTGTTTTTGGAACTATGAAATACAAAGGTTCCTCATGTTATATCTTTTTATGAATGCATATAGTTCCTGAAGTCAGGAATGGACACTTTCTTATTTATATACTTTTGTGGTGGTATTTGTGTATGAGGCAAAAAATCAAAAAGTCAAAACAAAGGTTGTACAGGGAAGAGCAGGAGTGAGAATATGTGAGCAGAGCAGCACGAAGACACCAAGGTCAGTGGAGCAGGAGGTGCTCCAGGTGCCAGAGCCAAGATTCCTCTGCAGGCCATGGTGGTGACCATGATGAAGCAGCCCTGCCCCTATAGCCCATGGAGGTCCATGGTGGTGCAGAGACCAACCTGAAGCCTGTGGAGGAGGAGCTCCATGCTGGAGTGGGTGGATGCTTGGGAGGAAGCTGTTACCCCATGGCAGACCCATGGAGAGAAAGGCCCTGCTTCCAAGCTGAAGCAACCAGTCCTTGGAGGACTGACCCCATGGAAGAGTGAGTGACCCATGCTGCAGCAGTTTTGGGAGGATTATTGCCTGTGGGATCGACTGACCCTGCAGCAGGTCACTCAGAGCTGCTGCTCGTGAGATGGACTCATGTTGGAGAAGTTCAAGAAAACTGTCTCCTGTGGGAGGGACCCCACAGTGCAGCAGGAGAACAACTCCTCTCCCTGAGCAGCAGGAGAAGCCTTGAGCGATGAACTGACCATAAACCCCAATCCCTGCCTCCTGCTGGGGCAAGAGGTAGAGCTGGGAAGGAGGGAGGGGTGGGGGAAGTTGGTTTTTTAAGGGCTTATTTTGTTTCTAATTATCCGGATATAATTTCTTTAGTAAGAAGTTTGCATCTCTCAGTCAAGCCTGTTTTGCCCTTGATGGTATTTACTGAGCAATCTCTCATGGTCCTTAACTCAACTCATGAGCCCTTTGCTAAATTTTGTCTCCTCTGTCCAGCTGCAGAGAGGAATGAGAGAGTGGCTTTGGTAGGTGCCTGGCATCCAGCCAGCATCAGCCCACAACACCCCAGTAGGAACATACTCCTGGTGGTACTTTTTGCAGTGTAATCTATGTCATTCATGCCTCATACAGATGACTGCCCCCAAATGAAGTATTCAAATGTGGTTTAAACTTTGTATTTCACATAAACATTAATCTGCCTGTGGCTTTGGAGTGCTCTGGTTACAGTTTGGCCAGGCAGCAGGGTCTGTATTCAAGGGAAATAGAGAAAATCTGTGGAGAACTGGAACCACTTTTGAAAGGCTTTTTCACGGTAGATGATATTGTTATACAGGAATGAGCAATTTTTAGCTAAGTGTATTAGGTCTCCCAAGTGATTTGCATGTATAATCAAATGAAAAGGCCTCTGAAATATTGAAACTCTAGATGAGAAAAGTGAAATTCTATTAAGAAAGAAAGAACCTCTGCATTTATAGCACATTCAGAGAACATATCTGAGTATAAATTTAATGCAATACAGCAATGCTCATCTTACTTTAAAGGTAATTATATAGAAAAAAGGGCATTTAAAGTGTATAAGTAGAGGCTTTTTTTTGCACTTGTACAGCATATAATTAACAAAGTTCTTTAAACCTATTCATAAAAGAAAGTAATAAAGCACTTGTAAATAATGGCAGTCTCATATTCTTTACAGTTAAATATCAATAATCAGAATGTCTTTTTTATACCTCGTTGTAAAACTACATTTTTGACATATTAAGTAGAAGCAGGTATTACTAGTGACATTTCAATTTTCTAGAGATTTAGACATATTCATATAAAAAGGTTACAAAATGAAGAACTATAGCTATAGAAAGCTGGAATGCTTGCAAATTAAATCAATACTCTGCCTGCAAAACACAAAGCGATAACAGAAAAGTGAAGTTGCAGAACATTTCACGGCAGAATTAAAAGGTGTAGGTGTTGAGACCTTAAAATACTAAACCGTAGGTGCAGAAAAAGAGAACAAGAGAACTACAAAGGAAAGTACGAAAGCTTGTAGTATTGTACAGATCAATTAATAATGACTTGTTTTGCAGCAATTTCTGAATCCTCAGAAGATATAACTTTGAAAAACAAATCCAGATTTCTCCAATGCTCATGTGCTACACAATGTTTTAGAAGCAAACACTTCTCAGAAATAAGGGGGAAGGGGAAAATGAAGAGAGGTTTAAAAACATATGAAGAAAAAATAATAAAGCAAAACAGATTAGATAATGAGTGATTGTGGGCTGATTTTATTTCTTCTTTGTTCTTCCTCACCTCAGCCTTTAAGATCCTTCATTGCAGAGCAGATCTCTGTTGTGTCACATGCCATCTTCAACAGTGAGAGTGCAGGGTGCTCCCAATAGATTATTCTGTGTTTGTAGGGGTGTACAGCTGGCTACAATAAAAGCCCTACCACAGCAATAGAGACTGGACTAGGTTGAATATTATAGGCATGGAATAAACTCAGATGAAATTAGTGAGGGTTAAATTTTTTCCCCTCTGATCTGACTGCATTTAAATTTCAATGTTGAGGAATATCTCAGGTTTTTTCCATGTTTATTGCTGTCCATGGCAAGACAAGGTACTTTGCCAGTTTGTAGCAAGGAGTGAGAAAAAAAATCAATACTTTGCTGAAATAAGCTCCAGTTGCCATTGCTACATTTCAGACACTGCATCTTTAGAATCACAGTTTATGTTGCACCTAACCTTGGGTATTCAGGCTGGTTAGTTTTCCACAAAGTAAGTTGAATATCTAAATTCTTATTACAATGTTGTGGCTTAACTCCAGGTGTCAACCAAGCCCTAGGGAGCTCTTGCTCACCCTACCACCAGTGGGATGGGGGAGGGAATAGGAAAAGTGAGAAAACTAGTGGGTTGAGATAAAGATGGTTTTATAGGTAAAGTAAAAGCTGTGCATGCAAGCAAAACAACATAAGGAATTAAGTCACTGCCTCTCAAATGCAGACAGGTGTTCAGCCATCCCCAGGAAACAGGGCTTGCTCATGTGTAACTGTTGTCTGGGAACAAAAATGCCATTACTCTTAATGTCCCCCCCTCTCTTCTTCTCCCCTCAGCTTTGTATGCTCAGCATGATGCTGTATGGCATGGGATATCCCTGTGGCCAGCTGGAGCCAGCTGTGGCTAGTCAGTCTGGCTGTGTCTCCTCTCAACGTCTTGAGCACCCCCAGCCTGCTCACTGGCCTTGGCTCTATGTAAGTACCCCTCAGCTGTAGCAAAAACTTCTCTATATTATCAACCCTGTGTTCAGCAGAAATCCAAAAAACCCCACAACACTGTACCAGCCCCTGACATGAAAATGAACTGTGTTCCATTCAAAACTGGGACGCAGAATGATTAAAAATATTTTAAAAGATAATCTTGATTTTAAAAGTAAAATATAAATATTTTGCCTGCATGAACTAGATGTTCAATGTCAAAGAATGTATTACGGTATTTTCCAAAAGCATTGTTTTCCCATTAAAATGACTAAAATTTCTTCCTCATATTTTTAGCTAAAAAATAATTATATCTTAACAGTCTTCAATATTGTATCTAAGACACTGTATATATAGAAACAAGATATTCCAGACAGACACATTTATATCTACATATAAATTTATCTATCTATCTATCTATCTGTACATATATAGATACACACATACGCATGAATACTTTTCAGGGTACATTAAAACAAACTAATTAAAATAAGCAAACAAAAATTTTTGCTATCCAGATTTATTTTATGACAAAAGAAGCACTGATTCTTATGTGAGAGTTAACAAGCACTTTTGAAAGGCAAAAGACAAATTCCCTTCACTCTTCCAAATTTTCAGAGCTGGACCAGAGTTAGGTTAGATCAAAATGTGTCTTCCAGACACTCCTCTCTGTCTTTCTTGACCATGGAGGAAGACTAGAGTAAGTGTAGCAGCTATTTCCAAATTGTTTGTCCCAAGGTCTTGGTCTCTCACTTATGCAGTCTAGTAGCCTGGCTGAATGTCACTGTGTTTCCCTGCTGTCTGCATGCTCACTTTTCCTTGCCAGGCAAATCCAGGAATGAGGGAAGTGTTGGTGAAGCCTGGGGGGCTTCCTGCATCACACAGTCTTGGTGCAACCATGCCTGACAGTCTAGACACTTCCAAATTCCTCTGAGGACCTCCACATAGAGACTTAAAATTAGATGGAATCAATCCAGTCTTTAGTCTTTAATTACAGAAATTAGAGTAATATTTACTCTTATGTTGAGTTTATATGGGGTTCTTTGAGTTCTTTCCTGTATGCACCTCAAGATGATTTTCCTTATGCAAGATATCCATCCTAAGATGAGAGATATAAGTCTCTGCCTGGATGTGGCTCAAACTCCCAATATTGCTCCTTCAGATCATCAAGTATGCCATTGCCTATGCTGAGAAGGGTGGAAAATTAGCAGTAAGTCAGTAACTGTGGACTGGCAAGAAATTTAAAGAAACATTTTACTGAGGTTTTGGAACTTAAACTTCTGGATCAATGTGGAATCAGCACTAGAAAATCCTTCCCTGTGGCAAAATCTGCTGGTACATCTGATTCCTCTTTTTTCATTTCCATGCTGGAATGAAGAAAAGTGAAACAAATGAACAAATTTCATTTCGATGCCAAAGTAGCATCCCTGCAATGTGGGGAGAATCTGAAAAAGCAGAAATCTGGGCTATAGTGAGGAGATTCAGACTTCTCTAACACTCAGCTTGATCAGACTTTTGAGCTGAAATTCCCCTGTGCTTGCTAATGGTGAAAAACTAAGTGAATACAAGCCAGGTGACTGAAGTGTAAGTGCTACATGAATACAAAAAAACCCATGCAAACTAAAGTCTTTGAACTTAAAAGTAAAAGAATACCTATGTGGTGAAGTTGTTCCTATTTTTTATCTCTTTTTTTAAAAATTCTTTTTTATACAGCTATCAAACATTTGGAATTGCTGTAATAATTAGTGATTACACAACAAAGGCACATAACTATTTCAAAGGCATCACTACTACTTTATCAATTCAAGCATGATGGTTAAATATGGGACTATTGAACTGGTAACCCAATGATTAGTCCTCTTTTTTCCGTTCCAAAGAGTAATTTATTAATGGGATGGGAATCTTTGTCTGGGTTTTGAAATCAAAACTTAAAAATGTGAAGCAAATTGCTCATTTTGATATTCATGATTTGGGAATTGAAAGCTGTTTGTTCTTTCAGTCTCTTAAAAGTTGAATTTAATATTTTATTAAATCTCACATATTCATTCCCTTTTTTGAAGAGTGAACAAACTTTAAAGAAAAGTAACATAGACAATCTTAGGTCCAAAAGCTGAAGGAAGTATGTGCACAAGTAAAATATGGGGAAAAAATTAAGACATTTAAATAATAGAAAATTCATCCGCCGTTTCTCTACTATAAAAGAAACAGAACTTTACTTACATTAAGGCTAATTCCCTGGTGTGATTCTGGAAATCTTTTTCTTTTCACTGTACTTGGATGTAAAGCTATTCAGGAAAGTAACTTACCACTCCACTGTTGTGCAGTATGACAATGCTTCTACAAAAATCACCATTTCAGTAACTTGTTCCAGGAGAAATGCAATGAGCTAAACATCTTGAGTTACTCATTTTTACCCCTTCAACCACTATGACAAGTGTTTCTTGAACCTTGCTTTAAAGTTCTCTCATCTTTGCAGGGCACCTGGAAGCTTACCAAATTCAGGCTATTTTGAGCTGTGAGTGCGTGGGAGATAGTCAAATGAGGATTGGATTATCAATTTGATGGATTATTGTAATGGTAAGAAAGAGCCAGCTAATCCAGCACAACTCTGGCCTTGGCTGAGCTGAAAAGGCAAATGTGGTTTTGTCAAAATATTGTCAGTGGCAGCATAGAAGTAACTGGGCAAATTATAAGTGCTGTGCTCAAATATAGGAAAGGGACACCAGCAGAATTAAAGAAATGGAGTAAATGCGGGACACTAATGGATAAAATAAAATAATACAGAGTGTGTATCAATAAGAAATCTGGGGAATGACTTTTAGTGTAACTTCACAGAGTGAAGTGAAATATGAGAAAGGAATGGCAAAATCAGTGATCAGAAGCTGAAGTCAAACAATTCAGAAAGGAGAAGACATATTTAATGGAAATAATGATTCAATCAAATTGTTGCAGAGAGTTGTCTAATTAAAAAGTAACTAATGCAAATTTACCGTTATTGGTCTCTGAAGTATGAAAGAGCACATAAACCTACCCATTGGTCTTCTTTGAAGGTAAACTCTACCAATATCCTAAAAATTAAATAAGTATCTCTGCTATTCTTTTCAAGTCCCTTGTCTCAGAGTTCACAGGAGGCTGATAAAATACCAAATTTATTCTTATTCTGGATATTTTTCTAAATTTTTCAGGACTGAAAAACTTCAACCCATAAATATGATGGTTCATATTCAGGCTTCATAACTGGTGCTCTGCCAATCAAAGAAACACAGGTGTTACAGCTTGTTATTGTTTCAGAGTCAGTAAATTCAGGAAGACATCTGTAGTTCTCCTTGCCTTAATGTGAGGAACAAGGGAAAGATATGTACACATACATATGAAGTACTATAGATTCATACAGGTGGTGATTTAATACTAATAGTACAACTATATATATATATAGTTAAACTAACTGAAAGTATTATGGAAATCATTCAGAACTGCAAGTGTTACAGAAAATGCGTCACTATAGAAGACACACAAGATTTCTTAAAATAACAGTGGATAAGGTGATAAGTGCAAAAAGGATACCTGCTTACTGTTAGAAAAACAACAGGCTTATTTTTAGAAGATCTGAAATGAAGGATTAAGTCTTGTACAAGATTTTATATCTTATAGAAGAAGAAGGATGAAGCAGGCAGTGTTTTTTGGGGGAAGGGATGCTGTTGTAGAGGCACGCCAAGAAAGAAGGAAACTGTCTTTCCTTAACAGTTGTAGGCAGAATTTGTACCAGAGCCATGATACTAAGGCTGAATCACTAGAGGATGTGTTTAAAACAGCTTGGTCTATTCAAGTTTAGAAGAGCTGATGAACTGTAGTTTCAGTAAGGAGGAAAAAAAAAGGCTAAAAAAAAAGAAGAAAAGCAAAACTATAGCAAGGCTGGGGCAAGAGGGCCATATGCTGACTTTCTGAGTAGCCGTTTATGTGATAGTAAAGGTAAGAAGCTTTTGCCACTTATTTTTTGCTACTCTTTTATTACATGTGCATGTGGAAAGAAGGCAGAGTGGTATTAAACTGACATCCTGCCCCAACTGCCAGAATGTCTTGTTATGGCTTCAAAGACTGGATTCACACAGCAGAAGGCACTGTCTGCTTTACTCACTTGCACACTAGTGAGGGCTCTTATACAGCCTGTGGGAAACCTGGGCTCAAATTCCTCTTCTGCTGCTGGAAGAAATGTAAGTCTTTTTCATTTCTATGGTAAGAAGAAGCTCAATTGCCAGACTGCAGGGTATTTTGAAATGGAGAACTTCTCAGTCTCTTCTGTTAGTTCTTTTTCACTTCACATGTCATACTTAAATGTTCTTCGAGTTAGAACAAAAATAGCTATCTAGTTCCTTGAGCACCTGCCTGAAGGATGGAGAACCTGAGGTTTTTGGTGCTGTTTGACTTAATGATAGACACAAACAGGGTCGGTGTCAACTTGCTCTCACTCCTGCATGTGTGAGCCTTGGTGCTCCTCTCACCAGGGCTGCTGTTCAAGGCTGCACCACTGATGTTCCCAAATGAGGAACTTGTTGATGACACGCAAGGGTGAAGCCACTTGATGGCATTCAAACTGCATCACTGGCCAAAGAAAATTGCTGGTCAGCTTTGCTTTGCACATGTGGAACACACTTTGGACTCTGGTTTGCAAGTGCCAGGTATATTTAATACCTTCCCAGCTCTCACATGTTCTTGCCTGTTCACTTTTTCTCCAGTCTGACTCCTAATCTCTATACCTGATCAGCATTTATTTTTTTGTGTTAAATTCCATCTTCTTTTGGTCATGTTGGTATTATTATGTCTTCTTATGACTTCCTCTTATGACTTTGTTTCTGTGATTGCTATTTGTAGTACAAGTCTGCAGAAAACCAGCAAGCTCTAACATTGTCATTGCTATTTTTGATATGCAGACCTCCCATACTGAGGGAAAGATCCAGGGGTGATTGCAAAAACAATATCTCTAATCTATTGAGGTTTGTTTCATATGTTTTTCTTTAAAGTAGTTACTAATTCCTAGGATATAAAAACGTTTATTATGAAAAATTTGAACTGACTATACCATTCTAATAAACTATTCCTACTTCATCTTTCATTTTATGCAGAAATCAAATTGCAGATCTTTGTCAGAAATGAGTTATCTCAGCAGGGTGCAGAACAATAATTATTCATGCCAGGACTGCGGTGATAGACATTACTCATAACGATTCAAATTAATCATACAGCATATGATTGATGATGAGTACATCAAATTGTGTGGTGTGGACACACGAGGACTGTGGATATTGCTAAACATGTCTTTGATCCAAAATCAGAGGTGACTTTTTGAGAGAGGTCAAACCATCTGACTATTTTGTTTAGTCATTAATATGGATCTACATATAAAATAAAGGCAATCAGAATCACTTCATTTTCCACTGACAACTTTAAAATCTCTGAAAAAAGAGTCTAGAAACATTATTGCTTTGCCATAGAATATTGCCAGTGAAACAGGTCTGCATGCCAACATAGCATTGTGTGCTCTATATATGGGTCTTAAGATTTTACATGTGATTTCACAAGTCATAGGGAAATTTAACAAATAAAGACAAAAGTAAAATTAACTCCCCGCTTTAGGATTATCTTGATTAGGTAGAAGAAGGATTAAAATTTCCCCCTTTTGGGACTATTTTTCCTTAGCCACAATGTTGTTAGCTGATAATGAAGGGTCAGATTGATGCCTAGGTTTATCACTCCTCACTGAAGCACTACGTCTGTATGTCATCTCCATAGATTTTCGGTTTGCCACAGGATGGAGAATAAAGGCTTTTCACTTAGAATTCCTTTCTTTTTCATGTCCTCTGCACACATGAGGAGGGTGTGAAAGTGATCTTGGCTCTCGCTCCTCAACATGGCAGCGAGCTGAGCTGAGCTGGCAGGGGTGGCAAATAATCCATACTATAGAGCATTTGCAGGTTACTTTCTTTCTGGAGCAAGTAGGCAGTGGAGGCTGAGAAAGGGGTTGGAACTCTCTGAGTCACAATTTCTTCCCCAGCTTGCTCTGGAGGTGCTATAACTACTTGCTGTCCCAGACATGGGCAATTGAACACAGGCTCAATTTGGCCCTCAATAAAGAAGAAATCATGAGTCTGAGAAAAATTGTTCCATTTCATGAACCAATTTTCTTATGAGAAGACACAGCATATCCACAGAATTTCTGCAAACAGCATAGAAGACAGATGTATATTATCTGTGATAAGATGAAATGGCTGAATTGCTTATTGCAAAAGAATTAGTTTCCTTGATTACTCATTATTTCAAAAATTGCCTGTCAACTTAATAAGTGGACTTTATTATTATTATTATCATCATTTATTATTTCTATTACAGTAGCACTCAGGGGCTGCAGTCAAAAAACTGGGGTTTCATTGTGCTAAGCACCATGTACAAATAAAATCTCTGATGGTCCCTGCCCTAGGAAGCTTACTATTTTGAATCCCCAAATTGCAAAATTTTGAGCATATTTTTTATTTCAAGTCTCTGGGTAAGTATTTTAGCAAATAAATGGTTGACTTTTTTTTTTTTCCCTGAAGGATTCTTTTCTTTTAAAGAAAAGAATTTTCTTTTTCTTCTGAAAAATGTAAAACCAATAAAAAGGATCTGAATTCCCCTTTGTCCTTAGCAGACAGTTTCATATTAAAGGGCATTATGAACTCTGATTAAGAAATTTGCACATTTGTAAAAGTTCTGACATTGAATTCGTTAGTTCCAAATCTTCAAGAGATGCAGAAATAGATAGGTTCTAACATAATTAATTTAGATTGTCAAAACACACATAGTCACTATGTACATATATGTATACACACACACACATACACACACACACACATATATACATAGGATACATTTGGTAAGTAAGACGTTCATAGAATCCTAGAATGGCCTTAGTTGGAAGGGACCTTAACAATCATCTAATTTTGACCCCTATGACAGGGGCAGGGACACCTTCCTCCAGAACAAGTTGCTCACAGCCCCATCCAACCTGGCCTTGAACACTTCCAGAGATGAATCAGCCACACCTTCCCTATATAACCTATCCAGTGCCTCACCACCAAGAACTTCCTCCTAATATCTAATCTAAACCTACTCTCTTTCAGTTGAAGCTATTCCCCCTCGTCCTGTCACTCCAGAACCATGTAAAAAGCCTCTTTCTATTTGTCTTGGAGACTCTTCAGGCGCTGTGAGGCTGCAAATAGGTCACCCCAAAGCCTTCCCTTCTTCTTCTCTTCTATTGGGCTTGAACAATCCCAATTCTCTCTGCCTTTCCTTGTAGGAGAGGTTCTCCATCCCTCTGATCATCTTGGTGGCCCTCCTCTGGAGTCACTGCAGCAGCTCCCTGTCCCTCCTGTGCTGGCACGCAGAGCTGGTGCAGCCCTGCAGTGGCTCTCAGCAGAGCAGAGCAGAGGGGCAGAATCCCCTCCCTGGCCCTGCTGCCCACGCTGCTCTGGCTGCAGCCCAGGACACGTTTGGCTCTCTGGGCTGGCAGTGCCCATGGTGCCTCATGTGCAGCCTCTCAGCCAGCAGCACCCCCAAGTCCCTCTGGGCAGGGCTGCCCTGGGGCTGCTCATGCCCAGCCTGTGCTGAGACTGGGCCGTGCCCCAACCCAGGAGCAGCACCAGCACCTGCTCTTGTTAAAACTCCTGAGAATCCTATGGACCCCCTCCTGGAGCTTGTCCAGGTCCCTCTGGATGACATGCCATCCTTCAGGTTTGCCAACCACACCAGTCAGCTTGGTGTCATCTGCAAACTTCCTGAGGCTGCACTCAATCGCTATATGTAATTTATGAAGATATTAAATAACACAGGTTCCAATACAGATGCCTAAGGCACACCACTTGTCACTGATGTTCGTTGGTACTCTGAATCATTGGCCACTATCCTCTGGATGTGACCATTCAACCAATTCCTTATCTAACAGTTCATCCATCTCTCTTTCTTAACAAAGATTTTGTTTTTAGCACTATCACATTAAAAATATAGCATTAAATGATGGCATTCTGGCACCAGTAGAGAAATGATTTACCAACTATTACATATAGGAATAAAAACCTTTATGTTTTAATAGATGCTGAATAATAAGTAAATCATTAGGTATTGTGTCATGATGGCTTTACAGCTTTACCTGTATTTTTAGTAGTAACTGTATCTCCATTACTCCCACCTTCATATCTTGTCCATTATTTTTTTCCTACTTAATTTGGCAACTGTAATTGATGATAATTTCAGAGTCACTGTAGCTTCTTAAAGTAATTCATATCACATTCACCTAGCAGTATGAGCTGCCCACTCCTTGTATTTCAATGAAGATTTTCAAAGAGAACATTTTGTTAGGACTTTATTCACCACTTAATTTAGTGTGCTTAAAAATCTTCTTGATAGTCTATAGAAATGATGGTACACCAGTGCTAAAAGAGTCTATAGGCAGAAGTGGACCCTCAATTATTTGCCACAGGCCTGAATTTAACATTTTCCTTTTATATTAGTCTAATTTGATGTTGGGTAGCCTATTTCTTTAAAATGTGAAATTCAAAATCACAGAGGCAGAAGTTATTCAGTATTTTCTCTTGGAATGTGAAAATATGATGTTTTTAAATAAAAATTTAAGAGCTGCTTTTACATCTACTTTATATTCCTGTATAGTAGGCTATCAAATCTTGTTTTGTGGCATTTCCTAGGTGCAAATGAGGAAAAACTCTTAAGACTAGTGATTTATAATTTTCTAGACTTTAATTGAACTTTTAATTAGCATTCCAACTCTAGAGAATCATTTTGTCTTGGTCCTTAAAGGCTATTGCTCCTTCCAGTCAATTAAACATATTTTTTTTTTCAATTGCCTTTTCTTAGTGAAGCGTCATTTACTTCTAAGATTAACTGCTCTGTCCCATAAAATTCATTGCAATACAACACATTGTGCATCACCAACCTGACCAAGGCAGTGCCACAGACCTGAGGCAAAGGTGAGAATGGAACCTTACAGCTTTATAAGGATTTCATAGTGGCATCTTAAATGCCTGGACATTTTCTTCAGTGTAACTTTTTAATAAGCAGGGGAAGGAAAATGCTCATGAAGCAGTTCAGAAACCAAGAATTAGTTCTGGTCTGTAGTGTTTCTCCTGTGTAGTGTTGCTCTAGTGTTGCTCCAGTGTAGCTGCATATTTTGCTGTTATATTAAAACATTGAGTTACGGTGAATGTGTTTATTCCTTGGTGTCTGAAGGGCAACCATATAATTCTGGTATACATATTAAAAAATTGTTTTCCAGGATTTTTTCCAGTGAAAGTATCCCCACTTCCAAGTATTTCTGACTGTCTTTTTATCTGTACTTCTCAATTAGCTTTGAAGGATGTCATTGTGTACCCTCAGCCTGGGAAGTGAAGTAATCAGGTAATATTCAGAATCACTGGGCTGTGTAATCTGATTATGAATGTTTACCTTGTGATTCTGCCGTAGAGGAGAATCAAAGCCAAGGGAAGGACACACAGAGAAAAATACAAAAATGAGCTCTCAGAAGTTTATTCTTCTGAAATGCATATTCTTAATTCAAGCCAGGCTTGTAAAAACAGAGATTAATAACAAAAACCCTTTCGTTCTTTACAGTAAATCTTCTCTTTTAGAGAACGTAGCAGATCAGGTAAGTAAGTGTTCTGTCCTTTTATTTTCTGCTCAAGCTTACTCAAAGCTATCTTATGAAATGTGAAGCTAACGGATGTGAAGATATGAAATGTGAGTGGGAATGAATCAAATATCTGCGAGAAATTTTGGTTAAATATTTTGGACAGACAGTTACTAGCCAAGCAATCAGTTCCATGAAGCACTGATATTGCCTGGTGCTATACAGCAGTAGCAGAAGAATGTTAGATTGTTTGTGCTCACAGTGGTTTTGTAAAAGAGAAAGACTAGGGATAAATTTAAAAAGAGTTAAAATGATGGCAATGAGACAAATCTCAGGATCTCATAAAAGCTTCAGTCTAGATAAGGATTGGATAGAGATGAAGAGTTGGAGAAGAATATGGAAGTCTGGTGGAAAAAAACTTCCTCAGAAACACAAGCTTCTCAAATTATTCTGAAGATTAACCTGCATTCATGACAATAGTATATCTGCTGAGAGGTCATTTCAGATGCTAAAAATATCTTGAGATCAGTAGATCTTTTTAATAAAAATACTCCGTGTGTTTGAATAATGCCAAGAAAACTAGATTGAGGAGAAGCTATTAAGGTTTTTTATAGGGTATGAGTTCCCATATCTACTGATATCAGTGATGATTCAGTTACCCTCTTACACAAAAACAATTTACAAAGTTCTATTTTTGTGCACAGAACCTGACGGTGTTTTTATAGGGTGGCTATGATTCAAGAGAGAATGCATCTTGCCATCAGCAAGTGAAGGCAAAGTGGGTGGGAGAGAGGAGGGAAGGGGAAGAGCTGTCATTCATTCCTTTATTCACTGAGCATAACACAGGGCAAGAAAGAAGCAAGAAGGAACCATGATTCTGTGATATGAGCACAAAACCAGCAACTTCTGGAGCTGTTCCTGGTATCCTGCAAAATGCACTAAGATTTCTCCAAATCTGCTGGTCTGACCTTGTGTCACAACTCAAAATATCCATACCAGGGACACATACTGTGCACTACTGAGTGTCCTGCTTACAGTTTCTGGCTAATTACATGATCCAAAAGTGACAAGGAAGCTTTGTGTTACCTGAAGTTTCTCATATAGTAGAACAAAAATGCGCAACATCTGTTGTGACTCATGCTTACCTGGTTTAGGTTGCATTGAAATCTCTCATGATAAACGCCCTGCAATCTTCACACTCTGGATCAAGCCTAGCTGCCAGGCAAGTCTAAATGCAGTACATATTTCCCTTGTTATTGCAATAAAAGTCTTACAGTCATGCCCTTCCATTAAAGTCCTGATGACTGACAGATGTTCTGTTTGCTCTAAGACTGCCTTTTCTCCTTGGGAAGAGATAGTGCAACTGAATAGAGCTGAGGCTTCATTTGTGGAAATCACTTCAGGCTCCTCTCCTATGCTGGCTAATTTCTTAATGCCTGCAAGTTTAATTCTCTCACGGAAGCCTCACTAATAATATTTTTTTATTTATTCATTACTTTTATTTTTTGCAGGTACATGCCAGCTCAAGAAGGGAGATTTTAAGTGGGAGGTAATCTTTGCCCTTTGGTAGTCTGAGGTTTTCATTGCTGACTTCTTGCCTTCACCAATCACTACTTTCCTTTCCACAACTTCTATGAACTGTCTTGAATTCAATTAAATATAACACGTTAGAATATCCTGAACATAGCATTTGATTAAGGGGTGCTGTTTAAATAATTACCTTTTACAAATTTTTAAAGAATGCAGAACAAAAAAAAATGACAAAAGAAGAAGGGAATTGTGTTTTGGAATAGGGACTGTTTTAACATTTATTGGACAAGTGTAAATTTTTGAGTTGATTTGAGTCTGTGTTTTTTGGGTTATTTTACAACAGCATCAGTAAAAGAAAGTAATTGGTGTAGAGAGGCTGAATCACCAGAGAAGGTGTGAGTGCCTGGACATGTAATCAAAATTATGAATAGACATGTTAATGAAAAAATGAAAATATGACATGCATATCTAGCATTAGGTGGAAGTAAAATAAGTGGAAAAGCAAAATTGCCGTTTTTAAAAAGCAAGGATTCATAAGAGAATATAGGAATCTCCTGAGGTTTAACAAGAGCAGGTGCTGGTGCTGCTCCTGGGTTGGGGCACGGCCCAGTCTCAGCACAGGCTGGGGATGAGCAGCCCCAGGGCAGCCCTGCCCAGAGGGACTTGGGGGTGCTGCTGGCTGAGAGGCTGCACATGAGGCACCATGGGCACTGCCAGCCCAGAGAGCCAAACGTGTCCTGGGCTGCAGCCAGAGCAGCGTGGGCAGCAGGGCCAGGGAGGGGATTCTGCCCCTCTGCTCTGCTCTGCTGAGAGCCACTGCAGGGCTGCACCAGCTCTGCGTGCCAGCACAGGAGGGACAGGGAGCTGCTGCAGTGACTCCAGAGGAGGGCCACCAAGATGATCAGAGGGATGGAGAACCTCTCCTACAAGGAAAGGCAGAGAGAATTGGGATTGTTCAAGCCCAATAGAAGAGAAGAAGAAGGGAAGGCTTTGGGGTGACCTATTTGCAGCCTCACAGCGCCTGAAGAGTCTCCAAGACAAATAGAAAGAGGCTTTTTACATGGTTCTGGAGTGACAGGACGAGGGGGAATAGCTTCAACTGAAAGAGAGTAGGTTTAGATTAGATATTAGGAGGAAGTTCTTGGTGGTGAGGCACTGGACAGGTTATATAGGGAAGGTGTGGCTGATTCATCTCTGGAAGTGTTCAAGGCCAGGTTGGATGGGGCTGTGAGCAACTTGTTCTGGAGGAAGGTGTCCCTGCCCCTGTCATAGGGGTCAAAATTAGATGATTGTTAAGGTCCCTTCCAACTAAGGCCATTCTAGGATTCTATGTTATGATTCTGCCATTATAATTCAGGAATAAAATAATGTAAAACCCCCCATGTTTTTACCATAAATGCTAAGATTCTCTTAACAGTATATAAACAGCTGACTTATTCGTCTTGATTGCCTTACAAAAAGCCCAAGTATTTTTCCATTGTTAGATTTCCTACCTAAAGACCTCTGCAGAAAATTATATGCCTAGATTTTATCACTACACTTGCTTAATGTGAGATATTGGGGATTTACTTTTTTTTTTAACATCGGTTTCTATTATAAAAGATTGCTTGATTTTAAATTCACACTTGGATTTTTATCTCGTTTGAATCATATAAGTTGTTGAATGATATACGGTGTTGAATGATATGAGGTGTTGTTTAACTCTAGATGATTTTTTTGTATCAGATTCTCTGGCTTTTTAAATCTTCATTTAGGCACCATTAATCTACCAGTGAGGCCATCTCTCTGTTTTAGACTGGCAAAAATTTATATCTTCAATTTTCTCTTTGCTGTGTGTATACTTTGATGTTTGTATAACGTATATTTTTACATTTAAATAACACTGGAAATGGTGCTTTAGCTTTGTCTAACTCTGATATTGTTAATTTGGACTCACATTTCAAATCAGAAACCTGATTTGAACGTGAGGGCTGCAACTTCATTTGTAGCCAAAGGTAACTGTAACTAATTTGTTATATAAGATACGCCAAGAGCAGGAATAAAGACTTCATAACTTCTTATGGCTTAATTAAAGGAGGTCTTTGGGGAAAGATTGAATAGGCAGACAACAACAGACAAGTTATAGGGAGGCTTATTTTCTGTACTTTTGCTAAAATCTCCACAGGATGCTTACCACTGTCCTCTGAATTGGGTGATTTTCTTAGCTTAGATCCTTGTTCTCCTACTAATGTTTTCATCTCTCAGGTGTAGCCACTGATGTGAGACATGCTTAGTAGGCATCTTTGCATCTTCTGCCTCCTTTACTCTTATCTGACCTTGTGCTTAGTATTTCTTCTCTATCAGAGAATGGACACTAGTTCAATAGTTGAAGGCTACCATCTCATAATACCTTTAACTGTGTACTTTTGTTTCCTCACATCCTGACTGTTCCTACCACAGAGTCAGTTATCTCAAAATTGATTTTACTTTTCTACTTAGAAGTGCCAAATTAAACTGAAGTCCCTCAGAAAACACTGAACCATAGTAAATGCCCTGCATTCCTTAGACTAATTTATTTCAACTGCTGATGTATAGATTTCTAAGGTCATTATTACAGAATTGGTTTCAAGGGAACTCAGCAGCTGTCTATTCCCTGTCCCACAATACTGTGATTAAAATATTGTTTCCAATACAGCCCAGTAAAATGCCCAGTTTCATTGATATATGTTGTGATATATTCCCTCCCTTCTGCTCATCTGCCTTTCTGGTTTTACCATTCTTCTTATTTTTTTTAAATATCTATAGCACAACCAACTGCAATTAGATCTTTACCCTCCAAGTGACTCAAACCTTCTGTCATGCAGCTTGCCTATTGATATAACATCTGCTATACAGAACTGTTACATCCTATATTTAGTAGGTTTAAACCACTATGACATAGAAATCTCTTCATTTAAACTCCAGCAAGCTGGGGAGTCAAATTCAATTTCTGTGCATGAGTAAGAGGCAACTTCCTTATATGCTTCCTGTAAAAGAATTTCTGGTCATCTGGGATAAATCTCAAGTTCTTGAAAACTTTGAGCAAAGCTGAGACTAAGGTTTACTTTAGGACCATTTAAACTGAGTCTCAGTTAGGGCTGGTGATAATTTCATTTCTGCAATACTTTGATTCCAAGATCACAAATGCTGATGAAAAACGAACATGCTTATCCTTGCCATCCTACTGTCTCTGCCAAGAAATTCTGCGTAAAACAAAGAAATACCTCCCTAGAACTGCAACTAACTGACTCCAGCACTTAGAACAACATAACTTCAGATACTCTTCACATCTTGGTTTACCATTCTGCTTTTTCTCTCACACTGGAGCAATGAGCTCACCAGCTCGTGGTGAGTCTGGACTTACTGAAACTCTAGCTGAGACTTGCTCAATTTGAACCTCATGTGATATTCTGAAGAAAGGGTCAAACTGCAGGGCCCCAAGTCAAGTAGCATGTGCTTAATTTTTCTTTTTTTTTTTTTTTAAGATTTTACTTGTTTTGAAATTATACCTTTTGAGTATATACTTTTATTCTTTCTCAGAGATGCCTCCTTGCATTCAACTTATTTTTTTTTAATTTATAAATAAAAAAGACCAAAATCATAAGATGTTCTTGGGCAAGAATTAGTTTTAAAATCAGATTGAAGAGAAAGCAAAAGGAAGAAGATTTAGTGACAGAGACTTTTTAGTTTAAAATCTTCCACTGTTTGTGTTTTATAAGATTTCTTATTTCTTTCATTGACTTGTGGGAACACAATACAAAAAATAATTTGTGCCAATGATTAGAATTCAGATTGCAGGAAACAGAACAAATATCCACCCTCATTTGTTCACCACTGCTACTGCTCACACAGACAGGGTCAGTTTTGGGAGCCAAGTTAAAAAACCCTGCTTGTGGTTTTAAGGAAACACTGGGTAATGGAGCCACAATGACATTGTGGCTGGTTCTTAGATATCTCCCTTCCCCTCACTCAACAGAATAATAGTACCTTTTCATTACAGTTTAAAATTAGAGCTATCTAGTCAGTTGGTGTTACAGACTCCCATGCCATAGCTTTTAAGATCCGTTAAGTCCTGATACTTTTGCTTAAGTCTGTGAGATCCCATTTTTCCTGTGTCGCAATTTCTCTCATTTCTATCAATTTTATGCTGACATAGTTTAAAGCTGTATTGCTGATGATTTACTGCAGCATTACAAAGACAAGAATTAGGTTTCAGAGAGTTCCTCATTTCTTCTTAGAACAGAACTATCACACAATAGCCATAATTTTGATTAATTCAATAAAATACACAAGATCTTCATTAGCTGGTGCAGGTCCTTTGGAGTAAATAAAAGTAAATTGTAATTTGATGTCAACTGGTCTAGCTCAATTTCCAGCAACAGGCTTATCCTTGTTTATAGCAGTTGAAAATTTAGCTTACTGTTCTGGCACAAACAAACGTTATTATTTTGTACCACTTTTATTTTTAGGTTGTTGTTGAATCTCTTGTAGGTTGCTCAGAAGTTTCTACCTATTTAATCTATCTGCTTTGCTTGCTGTGAGTCTGTTCCTCAAAAAATGTCTAAGGCAGGGCAGCAGCCCACACATAAGCACAAGCGAGACAGAAGGAGAAGGAGTGAAAACAAGAAGTCAGTGGAGCACTGCCAAGTTTCACTAGTTGAGGATCTGCTCTGAAACATTTTCAGTGCTTCTTTCAGTCTTGCTAATGCTGGTATGTAGCTCGAGTCTTTGGTTTGAGTCCTTTGGGAAATACACTAGCAATAAGAATAGAAAAGCAATTTAGGTGGCATCTTTGATCATCATTGCTGTCAATCAACCCAGGGCTTGGCATTAACATATGCTCTTCAGAGAAAAAACTAATCTACTCCATTTGGTAACAATTAGAAACATTAATATGACAGAAACAAGACTGAAAACCTGAACTTTTTTTTCCTTGGAAGCCTGTAGAATGATAGGAAAATATTTTTAAAATACAGTTTTCGTTTTCATCTTCCAGGAGCAACACTAATGTTAGTGAAATGGTCCATGTTATTTTATTTAAAGAAAATCTGATTTCCAGATTAGATTTCCAGTTTTTAGAGTTGTTTTATTTTAAATTTTAAGCTAATGTAGTAAGAGAAAAGAAACAGAAATAAAAATGAACCAATCAAACTCTACAATAAACCTATACTTTAGTTTTTAGTTCCCTGTTTATACATATTTTCATGCTTTGACTCCCTTCATCCAGAGTCAGATTGAGAAAATTTCTCTAAATCTCTATTTTGTTCCAGACATGAAAAAAAAATTTCATTCCTAGTTCTCAGTAGTGACTTTATAATTTTTAAGGCTGAAAACACCCTCTGTTGTCAAAGTGCCTAAAAACTAGAAATTGTAGACACCAAAAGAAAAATAATTGATTTTATAATTTTTTCTCTGATTATAAATGTATATGTCTTCAGTTCAGACACTGATCTATCTGCATTAACCTTTAAGAATTCTTAAAACCACAATTTCTTTCAGATACACACAAACTGAACAATGCTGTGTGTTATGACATAGATGACTCTACTCAACCATATAAAACAAGGATATTCAATGGCTTCACTAATAAGAAAACGGCAAGAAAGCCAGTTGAGTTTAAATAAGTTTCTCTTTTAGTCAGAGATTCTCCAGAAACCTCGCACCATGAAAAAAAAGGAAGCTAATCAGAATCATTATTCATATATATTTTGAAATACATGTGTTTGTTTTTTTCCACAGAACATGAATATTAAACAAAATAAGTGTAGAAGACAGTTAATAAAAAGAGTGACTCTTTCATTATCACTTTCAATAGTTTCACACTTGGATGAAAATTATTGAGATAGATTATACTTTAAGTGTACTTTTTCTCCTGAAAACTTAGAAGAAAAAATCCTCTGACTATAGAACTGGTCAGAATTAAATAATTTGAAATTCTATGCTGAAAAACAAACATTTCCTACAAACACAAAAGTTGCTATTACTTTACCTATCTTTAATTTTTGGGTAATTGTAAGTAGGTCCTTAGAGGAACAAACAAAGACATAAATAATCCAATGTCTAGAAATTTAGCTGACTGTGGCTGGGAAAATTATTTTTACTTGGAGCTGGTAATCATCAGAACAAATTATTGAGAGAGTGCACCACAATCTACAATCTTGCAAGCAAGACAGTGTACTTCTTTGGAAGATACGCTGTAGGTAGAGAGAAATATGGGAAGCATGCTGGGATGTGCTCTGCAGGAAATCCAACAGGACAGTCAAAGCAGTCTCTTCTGAGTTTAATTCTGAGAAACTGCGAGTCACACTTTATTCCCCCCAGTTGACAATTCTTGTATCTCACAGTTAGAGACTTTTGTGTTATACTATTTCCATGGCAGAATAAAATTGAAAGTGTTGCATGACACGTACTAAACAGAATGTGTTAAGATGTCTGTCTTAGTTACCCAGAAAAAAAATCTGGAGTAACTCAAGAATTTGGCTCATTGATTCAAGACTTTACACTTACCAAAATGTAAGGCAAGTGTAACAGAAGAAGTATCAAAGTCACTTGGAGTTAATCTGTTTTAGGTAAACTGATACAATGTTGTTAAATCGTGTTTATAAAAGCCCACAAAGGGCTTAAGAGAACTGGTACGGAGAACTTAAAAACATACACTGTGTTTTTTTTTTTAATGAGTCAGAAGAAGAGCTGTCCTTTCTAAATATTCTTTTACTTCCAACTGCCTAGCCTAGTGCCTACTGACGTGATGCAGAGACTTGGTAGAGAATAAATATTTTTTAAAACTTACTCATTAACACCTTGGGCCCATCCATCAGCATGATTGACATCAAGAGACAATGCAATTTTTTTTTTAATAGGACACAACATGTACAAAAGGCTTTCTGTGGGCTAATGAGGCACACCTGACAGATGTGTGAGTCATTTGACACAATGGGTGGTATTCATGAACACTATCACCTTGCAATCAACTCAGTATAACATTCCTCCTTATTTTTTGAATCCCCTTTTCTTTAAAATAAAAAGAATTTAGGAATAACTAAATTCAAAGTTAAAGGATTCAAAGCAAAGTCATTTATATGCTCCATCCCTGAGATGCTACTAATAATGATGTTCATGACATTATCTGAAATTTTATTAGGAAAATAATAATAACTTCCTGAACTGTGTCTAAGAGATAGACTTCATGTGTTCCATGCCATGCTCTTTATATTATTGCACCAAATGAATCCAGTAAAGACTAATTGGCATGAGTGAGTAACATAGCAGTGCAATAAAGATAACTTGTCACCTTTTGCTCATCTGCTCAATGTTGTCTCTAAAGGGTAATAGGTTTCATTATATCCTGCTGTATTTCATGGAGATTCAGCAGGCAAATTATGCAAAAGTGAGAGAATCACGATGGGTTTTAAAGTAGCATTACTGTTACAAAAGAGGAAAACCAACAAAATGTCTGAAAGAAGGTATGTCCTGGTTGAAAAAAAGGTCTATTAAATAGGCACTATGACTCTGGAAGCTTTTAGAAATTGAATCTGTCTTTTAAGTGATCTGGCAGTCTTTTGCCAAATATTTCAGAAGATTCCTCTGCCTATCTATAGTACTAAGGTTGGCTGTATTCTGTGACTTACCCCATGAACTGAGGCCACGCAAGTCAGCCTGATCCATATTCATATTCATCATGTGTGTCAAGCCCTGCTTCTCATCCTCCGTCATGTACTTTCTGTACTTTTTTTGGTGGCACTTGTAGCTCTACATAATGAATCTTGATCCAAACAGTGGCATGTTTTCTCTTATGCTGTATCTCTGAGATGAAGCAGCTCCCTTCTGCATAAGTTACAACATCACTTCCTTCTGATGACCTAAGCATTAGGCATGGGTAGCCACAGTATACTTTGAAGGACTGAGCTCTCTTCTGCTGTGGGAGATGAAATTCTGACTGGACAGGATATATTGGTTACCCAGAGCAATCATTTATATTTGAGGCAATTGAGGGTTGAGAATTAATAGCTTGTAGGAAAGACTGGAGACCAGATGACATTGCAAATTATTTAACTATCATTCTTGCAAAACATTGAAGTGGGGTCTGGTGCCTGCTGTGTTCTCAGAAGGCTCTTGAAGTAGAACTGAGGTATTGATGAACTGTTTTATCAATCTACAAAATCAGAAAACATCCCTGTAGGTGATATGACCCTTACAGTCCAAGAAGGCTATGAAAATTAGGAAAGATATTTACTGTCACATAAAACTAGTTTGAGAAAAACAGTGTAAGTAGGATGCCAGAAAAATGGTGTTTTATTTAGTACAGTTTTCTAGCAGTCAGAGCCACAGGTGCAGAAGAACAGTAATATAGGCAGAAATACAGAATTACTGAAGCAGCCCTGAAAATGGAAGACCACCTCAACGGTTACAGTATCCACAGTTTCTTCTTCCCTCTGGGTCTCTTTTCCCTTTTTAAGTCTCCAAGTAGGTGCTGAACAATCCAGGCATGGAATGAAGGGTGACTGCCTAGATCTGTAAGATTTCTTAGCTGTTGAATTTCTAGTTCCAATGCCTATAATATCTTCAGGCTGTAATAGAATTTCAGGAATGCTTGAGCGCAAATTGTTATGCAGAAGTCTTAATACCTAATTTGGTAGCCAGGGAAGATTCAACAAGATAAGAGGCATGTGAACTTTATTCCCAGAGGATCAGCACAGTGATTCCTGATAGGTCTCCCATTGAAAGCAGCAGATGCATTTGTTTCTACAAAAATTAGGCCTTTGAACTTCAAACTTGCTTGTTGACACTATAAAAAAATTCAGTACTTAATCCTATGGCATCTTCTACTGAAACAGTCTATGTTTTGCTGTTCTCCCTTGCTTCCTGCCCTGCCAGAAGGTTTCTCTGCAGCAGTTCCTCCCAGAGTCACAGTGACACAGGGTCTCCCATGCTTCTCTTCAGCATTTCAGGCTTAAGTTTTAGTATTCTCTTTTTAGCCCTTATTTGCTGGTCAGCTGGTCTCATTTAGATGTCTGTAATGGGAAGTATACAGAGTCCATTCAATATTTCTATTTCTTGGTGTTTCATAAACGTATGTGCAGGAGGTTTTGAGAAGCCTGGCAATTATCCAAACAAATTAGAGGACATTCTAAATTATGCAGATGATATGCTGAAATCTCATCTGGAGCTAATCTCAACAATTAGGTTCCTTGAAAATGGAAAGGATACAGAAGGGGATAAATTCCATATCAGAACTCATACTGATGCTCCAGAACCTGGAAGGGTACTGGAGCTGATTCTGTCACATGATGTTCTTTTTGTGTTTGTTTCCAAGGTCCAGTTGTTGTTTGATTGCATTAACTGTTCATATCCACTTCAAAAAATAAACAAGAACAGAGCTTTCACAACACTGCAAGAGAGACCAAGGCCTAAAAGCTGAACATCCAAACAATTGAAGATAGCATTTTTGGCTTGTCCATAGTTCCTTCTAGCAAGATGTTACTAACCACAGGGCACCGTCCTGTGTGCAGGGAATGACAGTGGCATGGTATTAGGAAAATGGTGTTTCTCAGCTTACTTCAAATCACATTGAATACTCTTTTGTTAAAGGCTTCAGAAAGATGTGAGATAACTTTTTTTAGAGATTGATGTGTGAGAAAGAACAGAGTAAGAGGGATCAGCTGTGACTGAATTTGGTACAGTTAGAGGTGGAGAAGCTAGGGCTTGGACTTTTTAGCAGTGAAACCAGACCTTTAAAGCCTCATGTTGTTTTTGGCAGACATTCTTCTGCTCCCCATCTTATTTACACTCCCTGCTCACGTCGGCTTCTTTTTGCAGCATGTTATTTGCAGAGCAGAGCTTCTTTACACTTCTTTCTGCCAGCTTCCAGATGATCATGAGCCACAGAACAGTCACCCAGAAACCTGTCACCACTGGAATGGTGCACCAGAATGGAGAATGTGGAGTTGGACCGCAAACCCTCTACAACAGGCTGCGGAAGAGGCTGAGTCAGCCCCTTGCTCAAAAGGCCATTATAGCATTCAGTTGCTGATCTGCTTGCCATGTGTGATAGCACATTGCTGCTAAAATGGCATATTGGCCCCAATCCTGAAAAGCTTTCAGACATGTATGCATTCAGTGAGATAAAGAACTATAGAGAGATGCCTATGTTTTCTATAAGGACGTCATATTGGTAAAAAAAAGGATAGGTGCAGTGATCTCAAAGTATTTTGTGGTACAAAAGTATGAGCAAGAACAGTAATGCACATGTATATGATTTGCACGCACACACTCACATACACACACATATATACACACATATGTATATTACATCTCTGTATGAATGGCATTACCATGGGGATAATGACACCCACAAATAGCATAGTTAACAAATTTAACTTACTATTTTTGTGTCTTTCATTCCTAAACTGCCAGGGAGTAGATTGCTATATCCTCAAATTTATCTTTGAAAATCGTCTCAAAATAACTTCTCTGTGAAGCTCATTTGACAGGGTTACTTACGTGATCACCTCTTTATCAATCCACTGAGGATGAGAGTTAGTTCTAGACTTTAAACTAGCAGGGCTAGTTCTTTAGCTCAGCCTATAGCAGTTTATGCTCTCAACTCTCAAAATTATTTAGCACTGAGGACACTGTGCAAAACTCTTAGAACTGTAAGAATTTTTATTCTGCATCTGACTGAGAGTGTGACATTAAATTTCATACAATATCATATACTTCACGCTGCTTAGTATACAGCAACACATATGGAGAAAGATTGGGAACTTGAGACTCCTTGCAGCTCCATGAGCACACTAACCATACTGTACTGCTCTTGCAGTCTTTGCTGTCAATGTGAATCAGGAATGCCAGTGATAGACTTACACAACTACAATGTCTGAGCTACATAAATATAAATGAATTGCATGTAGGGATGTATGTCTGCTGTGCATCTATCTATATTTTGTTTATAGATATGTATGTAGATTTATCTGTGAAAATAATTTCATTTTACCAGTTTAATAGTATTTTCCTTCAATGAATCCAATGCATAAATACTAATGGTATGTCAAAATTGTTCAGTGAAAAAGAGGGAATTTTGAAAGTAGAAATTGACTTGAGAAATCCTGTTTTTTTAGCTGATTAATCTGATAACTCTTAAGTTTTTGTTGGAGTAAGCAGTGTTTCCTGGTGAAGAGGGATCATATGGGTTTTTACCTCATTAATGCCTTAATACCAGCTGATTCAGTATGTACCTTGCAGGCCATGGGGTTTTTTTTGCAATTCTGTGATTTTACAGCTGGTACACTACTAGCTATCTGCCTTCCCATACTGAGTCCAGTTTGTCCATCTTCTGACATCTTGGTATATATACAACACAGTACCTGTTCTCTGGGGAGTTTAACAAAGCTGTTTCTAAGACAGGAGGTGCTCCTGGTGCTCAGGAGTTAGTAATTTCAAATATGGCTGGGTTCGTTGCCTAGAAAATATGGCAGGAAGTTCCAAGTAAATTTTTTTTCCTCCAGGTGAATTCTTCAGTGCTTTATCAAAACATCCAGATCCTTATGCTTTAGAATTTCTTCAAAGGCGGACAACCTTTTTTCTGCTGACTGATGTTCAATTTGCACAGCCGCTGGGTAGAAAAAACCCTACTCTGGCAAGTCACTGAGTGGGTCTTTGTGCAGGTCTGTAGTAGGCTGGTACCCCATGAGGAGTGGAAAACCTATCAGCTTACCAATGGCACTGTCAGTTCAGATAAACTGCTGCCATAATTTTCCCACTTTCCATCAGGTGGAGGTTTAACAATGTTTATTGAGAAACCAAAGCTTTCAGAACATTAAAATCATTGACTCT
Organism: Ammospiza caudacuta; assembly: GCF_027887145.1. Taxonomy (NCBI): domain Eukaryota; kingdom Metazoa; phylum Chordata; class Aves; order Passeriformes; family Passerellidae; genus Ammospiza; species Ammospiza caudacuta. The sequence continues at coordinate 38,210,443 of NC_080598.1, read as the reverse complement.
TTTTCACCAAGCAACAGTGTGGTTTATGGTGCTGAGGACAAACTTGAAATCACGTGCTCTCACCTAACTCACCTTGTCTGCATCACTGGTGTTTTAACAAAATTGGTTCTGCATCCCCTCTTCTATCAGAACCTATGTTCCCTGAAGTGAACCTGGGTTTGGGCCATCCTCTGCAGCAGAAGGGCTGTAAGGAGGAGTAGTGTAATTACTACAATTAATTACAATTAATCCTCTGCTTTGTCCTGACACAGTTACATCCACTGGCAGGAACTCACAACTTTTGAACTCACAAATTACAAAGAAACCTGAGGAGACAGAATCAGCAAAGACTGCACCTTGAAGTCATATCCTGTGGTTCATTAAAACATGCTTCAACCCACAATCAGACTGGCATTACTGTGTTACCCTTATCCCAGAGCAACTACATAACATTCAAGTTGTGACTCTTGTTTCTGGCCTTGCTGATTCGTTTGTAAAATCATAGCCACAAAATGATTAATTGTTGCTAATATTTAATTCTAATCGTAGCTACTTATTTTTGTGCTTTAAAATAAAAAGAGCAAGGCTTTTTTTCTAAGCAGATATTTTTTATTAGTATTAAATAATATTTAGTTTGAAAACTAAGACAGACGTTGCTTGATCAAAGTTACAATCGTCTTTTCTAATTGACTGTAATGTGCATCCCCTTTTCTCTAGTATAGAAAAGGTATATATAAAGCTCTGTTCCTGAGGAAGAGCAGGCAATGTTGAATAGGAGCACCTTATTATCAAAGGAAAGTTTTTGACGACACAAACTGTTGCTTTTCATATGTCTGTGTTTTATAAGTGAGTATATGTTGCCTTCACTTACATGAAATTAAAGATCTTGCACTTCCTTGGAGTGGAAAAGCAAAACACATTAATAAAATTACAGCATGGGTAGAAATAAATAAAAAACCCAGAAAAAAGAAATAGGTTTCATCAGGAACAGAGGAACGTGGACCTTCGTAAGTATAGTCTTAGCATTTAAAGTTTGGGAAGAGATTTCGCGGGTAAAACGCGGGTAGGAGAGGAGAGCTCGAACCGCGCTCCTGCCCGGCCCGCGGGGCGCACGCTGCAATTCCAGCGGCAGCCACGAGATGGCGCTGCGAGCCCTCGCACGGCGCCTCGGCCCCGTCGGCCCCGGCCCGGCACGGCCCGGCCCCGGCCCCAGCCCCGGCTCTGCGACCCCTTCCCGCGCCACGCCGAAAATCAGGCGCCGAGGAGAGGAAACACGAGTGAACAATGTGCATAGTTTCCTCTGGCGGATGAGTAGCATTTGGCCGCTGCTGAGCCGAGGCGCGGTACGGTGCCCAGGCCCTCGGTGGAGGAGGCGGGCACGACCCCGCCCGTTTGGGCCCGGGACCCCCGGCGCAGCTCCCAGAGGGAAAGCGCTCCTCCAGAGTGCTTCCCACGCCGTGTGGCGGCTGCCGGGAAAACGGCGAGCCCTGACAGCTTTGCCCCCCGGTACGGCTCGAACCGAGCCGGCACCTCAGCGCCGGAGCCGGGGCCAGGCGGGCGCTGCGGGCGTGCCTGAGCCCGGCTGCGGCCGGACCGAGCCCTCGGCAGCCTCCGGGCCCGGCCCGGGGACTCAGCCCGTGCGGCGGCAAACTTGCCACTGCCTTTGAGTGCTTTGCCTCTGCTGCACCGCTCTGCCAAGCCGCGGAGATACATCCCCAGTGAAAACTGCTTGGCAGCCATCGATGGGGACGGGGGTGCCGAATTCAGTGCCTAAAGCAGCGTGCCTGTGTCGGGAAATTTAACCTTCAAGCACCACTTCCTCACCTCGAGCACTTGGATTGATTCTGCCTTTTGTCTGCCGCGTCTGTCGCAGTGCACAGACGCCGTTCAGGGCAGAGCCTGGCTGCTGTTTATTGTGTCTGCGCAGTATTTACACAACACCGGACACACTTACTGCTTTCACATTGTTAAAATATTCAGTAGTACAGATAAGACCAATGGACAAAACTAAATTGAAATAATTAGGTCTGTGCATTTGTTGTTGACTAATTGCATTCCTTGAAAGTGAAACTTATGGAACACAAATTTGGTAATTTTATTTGGCCATTCCAGCTCTTTTTAAAAAGGACTGTGTGTACAATTAAACTATTCCATCCTCTGGAAATGTGGTGAGTGCTTATATAATGTTTCAGTACCTGAGTTCAGAGGGAGAAGGTCTCAATGAAGGTCAATGTACTGGTGTAAATGTAAGTCAGGTCAAGCATGAATGTAGAGAAACCCAATTTTTATTATGAATTCTCCTTGTCTTCCTCATACTTCCAGGTTCTGGATTTTTTTTGAAGATGTGTCTTTCCAAAATGAAGAGATTAGGATAGTTGTCTGGGGAGCTGCTTTGAAAACAAAACCATTGTTTTTTATCATATGAGTCTTTTCAGTGAAAACAATAAAGTGAAATCTGGATGAGACATTTTGTTCTTTTCTGGCTAAGCAGTCTGGATGAGTTTTGAGAAACAATGATTGAAAAAAGGCATTGCAGCACTCACATGTATTACCTCTGATGTTGTTTTCCTCAGGGGTTCTAGAGGTATTTGAATTATGAATTATCCATCCTAATTCATTTCCTTTAGAGCCAAATAATTTATTCTGAATAATCATTCTTGTCCTGAATGTATATGCCTACTCCTACATATCCACACACATCGTTTTTACAATCTTCCTAGCAGAAGAGGCTAAAGAACTTAAGCAAACATGTGCGAGTAGGAGGCACAATTATTAGATGAAGCGGTTGAGTTCAGAGTACAAGTAATTGTGTAGAAACATCCATTTTTATGAGAGTTTGATGACACACTGAGCATGACTAGTGAAAAACATTTTAAAGTAATTTATTTTCTTTCTTTGCATGATAAATATTTATTTCAAGGCTCTGCTTATAGTGGGAGGCCTGTACTACCTTGGGTCTACCACTGATGAGGAGACTGACTGTTAGCTGTTGTTGAGCTGGCAATAGAGTACATGAGACTTAGAAGAGCTGAATTTATTTCACACATTTATAAAATTCTAATTTTTGAATGTGGCTTTTTTTTTATTTTTATGAGTGCATGTACATTATAGAAAACTCATGGAAGTAGGGAAAGGTGCTGGAAGGAAATTAGAACTATGTCACAGCAGGAAGAAATATTTTTGTTACAAATTTTATAATATTATTTAATAATAATTTGTGATCTGTAATTGCTGGAAAAAGAATTCCTGAATTCAGCAGTCACAGATTCTAAAGACTTGAGCTATGCCCTGGCTTATGGGATGGAGACAAAACGATCCTGAAGGAGTACAGTCTACAAGGTAATTTGCGGGAGTGTCCAGAAGCCTGCTTTCTGATGCCCCAGAGATGGGGCTATCAACAATAATCAGATCCCCATCAGGCTTGTGAAGAAGCAGTACCTGTCTATTGGGTTGATGTTAGAATGCTTATATGAAAAGCTTTTTGTTCAGATCCCATGTGTGTTCAGTCTGGGACACTGCTGTTCAGATTCTCATTCTCTCTTCATTCCCTTCAGATTCTTTTGTGTGCCCAGGAGCAGTGCAGGGAGCAGGGCTCCCAGTATCAGGTGAGTGCATTCGAATAGTCACCTCTCTTGCCTCAGGCCCTGCAGCAGGAGCAGGAGCTGCAGCTGGAGGGCCTCTCCCCACCTCTCTTTTGATGTGGTAGAGTTCCATGACAGAGCCAGTTCCCACCTGCTTTCACCACAAGCAGCCTTCAGCCTTGCTTGCAGCAGCAGACAATGAGCTATCCTGCTCCCTGTAAAATCATTGCCCCGTGTGCCACCTGGCTCATTCTTAGGCTGTGTCTGCAAGGGGAGAGAGTGGAGTGGGGTACCCACCCCCTGGTACCCTCAACTAAAATGTTTCCTGCGACTGCTGCCCTGGAAGAAAATTGTGTGAGGTTGCACCTACTGCTGGGAAGGGTCTCTCCTCTCTGGGACGAAGGACTACACGAACTGGAAGCATTTCATTTGAGGCATCTGTACCACTGTTGGAGCATGCTTGTTGCATGCCAGCAGCGGAAGTCTTAACCAAACCTGAAAGAAGTTTAACCGTCAGCCTAGTCACCTAGTGAGAAACTTCATCTGCTGAAACGTAATCAGGCTTCAATAGTGAAGATCAAGCCTTTGTGTTACAACTGAAATTTTATTTACTCAATCACTAGTTTTCTTAGAGTTAATGTAAAAATCACTGTTTCAGTAAAGGAGACCTTTCTGGGTTTCTACTTAACTACTAATCTTCAGCAGCATTTCAATATCTGACAGGGGGAGTGTTTGATGTTAATTACATTTTGATGAGTGCATAATCATGTAAAGATTTGCTTTTATGCACAGTCTCCTATGTGAATTTATGTTTTTGAAAAATGGACCTGAGCAAGGAAGAAAATAAACTTTTACAGTCTTCAGAGTTATAATCTGATTGTCATAGAACAAAGAACCTTGTCATTTCCCACTACATGGCTCTTCCACATAACTCTACCTTTGCAGCATTTAATGTGTTATACTTGATTGAGTATATTACTACGAAGTGTTATTTATCCAGTCTAACATTTGTTCCAAGAAGACAAGGTAAATATTATGGGCTGAACTCCATTTTAGATTCTTATAAACATAGCTCTCAGAAATGTAAGCCTGAACTCAAACATTTGTAACATCAGTGGCCTCTGAAGCAAAACAGAAATGGATTCTGGATCCAGCAAGAGAGTAAAGTTGGGCTTCTATCCTTAGAGTTTCTGTCCTTACTAAGCTGCCGCTTCAAACATCCAGATCTGGAGGAGATGTAATGAGCTGAATTTGCTTCCTCAGCTTGAATGGCTTTGGCACATATATCTGAAGACCTGTTTAGCTGTGAGGGAGCTAACCAATGGTTGAGATTATACACATCTGTCAGTTAAACCAAAGACCCCAAGGCTAAATGCAGCATTCAGAGGCAACACGTAGGCCCATGAATTTTATGGAAGACAGTGTCTAGACACCGATAAGCAGCTCTCTTGAATCCCCATGCTATAAAACTGTGTGTAATTGTTCCCATTTTAGTAGCAGCTTTCAGAAAATTACTGTTAGGAATATGGAAGAAATGTTTTATACCAGTGACCTTAAAATTGTACTATAGAGATCTAATTTTGTTTTCCAGTCATTTATGCCATGAAAGTAAAGAGTATCTATTTTAAGATAAAAGAATGCAATATATAGGAAAAAGACACTTTTCCTTATAAAACAAATAATTGATTTGCAAAACCCATGGACATGCTATTCTTTTGTAAATACAAAGATCTTAATGCTTATTTCTATAATTTTTTTACTCTTTGTGTATTTTCTGACTTCAAATGTTTTAACAGATAACATGGGAGAAACAAGAGCTATCTACATGTCTGTGTATGTGCCATTCAGCCATTACGTGCAATTTTTTTCTAATTGCATGGTTTTATTCTCAAAATTGTAACATATTACAGAGAAATTATAAGTCTGCAAGTAATTTACAGCCATCTCATTTCTGGCTTATACATTCCTAAACAATTTTTGCTGGCACAGATGGTAACATCATAACTTCAGATCTCTTTGCCATCCATTGCTGTGGCTGTTCCTGGGTGTGGGAAGAGGTGATGATTAGCTAAGACAAAACTTGCTGTTCACAACATCTTGAAATTTTGTTTTTATTGATGATAAAAATGGCTTTCAAATTAACTGCAGATTTTAATGGGAAATTGCCTGGCTCTGTCACAGTTTTATTTTTTTCTTTTAAGTCAACTGTTCATGCAATCATATAACTGATGTTTCTGTTGCTATATATTTCTTTTGTTTTCATGCTTATACACATTAAGGATATGAGAAAGTCACAAATACAAGACAGCAGACATAACTTGGAAGAATCTGTAAACAGCAGCATTCTTTGAAAGCACAGACCATCTATATTCTTAGATAATATTGCTGCATTTCAACCTTTCCATGCAATTATTTATTTTGGTGAGACATTTTCAATGGATTTTGAGTCCACAGGAAGCACATGGATATCTTTCTCCATTCAGCCACTAAAAGGATCATTGCACTTCAGCCCATTTACAATGTATTCCTTGCCTTAGTCACTGAGCTTATTTTAGGAAAGAACACATGAAAATTGGGTATTTATCATGCTCCCAAAATGAAATTGAGTTAAGCAGGGTTTTGCTACTTTGGTTTTTTTAGTTTTACTTTGACTTGGATATGGATCATTTATGTTGTAGAAGCTGAAAACACATAGGAAGACCAAAAGGGCTTGCAAGTGGAATAAATCAGAAATGCGAATGTTGGAACTTGTATCAAACCTCACATGTTGAGATTATTTTTATTTCAACTATTCTCTCTCACTTGAGGTATTTGCTTTTCATTTCTCCAGTTGTATTGGCCCTTCAGTGACTTTGCAGCATGCTTCCCACCACCTTGACTAAGGAATGAATTTTGTGGCTGTTTACATTAACATGTTGTAAGGTAGGTAAATCTATCCTCTATGTTCCCATTTATCTCATGTTGAAATGAGAAGAATTTTGAAAGATCTTATATTTTGGAACATCAGGAATATCAGCTATTACCTTTCCAAGTGATTTTGTAGTAGTGCAGAAATGTCCAGATTGGAGCATTTGAAAGTCAGGAGCGACTTTGGTATATGTTCCCTTTCAATTTTTGTGTGAATTCAGTAGCCTAAAACCTCTGGCCATTCAACTGAGCATTTGGCTCAGCTCTGGCCTTAAGCATCTGACAGAGTTAATTTGCTTTCAGTGCCTTTAATTCATGGTTCTTAAGCTGTTATTTTCCAAAGCTTTTGTCAACTCTTTATGCCTAAAAGTATCAAACTCTAAAAGGCTTGCTATGATCATATTTCCATAAAGTCTAATGAATTATAGGAGTATACCAGTGATTTTCCACATTGGTTAACCATTTAAATGTTTGATGGTGTTTTCCACAGATATTCTTCCCTTTGCTTCTTAACATGTGTTCTGGTTTGGTTGACTTAGTGACTTAAGTTTACTGTCTTTGCCAGCCTCCTCATCTGAGATGTTCTTGAATTCTTCAGAGAATCCTAGAATGGTTTGTATTGGAAGGGACATTAAAGATCGTCTAGTTCCACCCCTCTGTCACATGCAATTCCTTTCCCAGTCTGTTCTGCTAGCAAGAACATGACCAGCTGCCAGTAGCCCTTATGTGGTAGTTCCTTCTTTAAGTGTCAGGTATTCTGTGTGCTCGGGTAAGAGCCATTCTAGCTGGGATTTGGTAGGACAATGTGTGAGTGGCGTGGAACCCTTAACTTCTCTGGAGGTGAAGTCCATGTTACCTGAGTAGCAGCTTCTGCTTTCAAATGCACATGCTATGTATTAATAGAATTTCTCTGATTTTTGCAGTGGGAATTCTGATTACTCTTTTTAGGATTTAGAATTACATTACATCTAGACATATCAGTCTCTCAAAGTTTCACTAATATGCAATGTACTTCTGTTGGTTCTGTTCCAGATTTGTCAGCAATCTGGCTTTGATTTAGGCAAGTCAAATTTCAGGGCATTGCCATGCATGTGTCTTGAAGTGCAGCCCTGCTCTTTTGCAGGCGAGACTCAAGGTCTGTCTATCAAAGTAGCTCTTGGGCTTTTTTTTTGGAACACATCTATGAGATCTGTGAGATCCCTCTCACTGCAGATATGAAACAAATGTAGCTGCCCCTGCAGCGTGCTGAGAGTGGAGTATTGCTGTGCGTGTTAAGGCCCTGAAACTCTGCAAGACAGAATGCTACTGACAAAGTTTGTGGTTATAGTCTGAAAAAGATCGTGATACTAATGTAATGGAGTCATTAATATTTAGAATGTCATTTTCTGACAACTAAGTTTAAGGCTCCTGTAGTATGTGGGACTACTAAATCTGCAGTATTTTTGACTGGGAATAAAACCCTGAACCTTCTTCATTCTGTTATTTATTAAATACAATATTTTGCAATAGCTTGGAAACTTACTTCAAACTATAATTTGGAAGACTAAGAAAATTTGCTTATGTGGCTAATAGCTAAATAGAACTGGTACTGTTCTGATAAATGACTGACTTTTTTTCCCTTGAATTACTATTTATTGAAATCAGACTTTAATGCCTACATTCAGTGTTGATAAACTTCCCAACATAAGGAGTTGTTAGAAAACAAAGTTTTTAACAGTCAAAATACCTTCAATTTTATTATTAAGGAAATTTGAAGGGAATTAATTAAAAATTAGTTTTTATTTAATTTAGACTAAACAAAATTTTAAAAGAGAAAAAAAATATCTGACCAAAGTATATTAATTTTGCCTAGAGAATACTTTTTATGTGTATAGATAATTGCTCATGCTGACATTGAGATTTTCATTGTCATTTTATTTGAGAGAGTGATATTTTTTTAATTCCCCAAGAGTTCATGGAGCTTCTATCTCTGCTGCATATCTCTACAAACACCATTTCACTGTAATGTGCAGGCAGGTACGTCATCCCTCCTGCTCACAACAGACAAGGATCACTGACACCTATGTTTGAAATGGGGGTCCTCTGCTCCAGTGGAGTAGTAATGTGAAGGGTTTGCTGAAAAATATTTCACATGGACATGATATGGGAGTAAGTTATTCAAATAACATGTAGCTTCAGCTCTTGGTCTCTTCAATGAAACTGCTTGTGGAGGGTTACTTAATGAAATTTTCTCTGGCAACTTGTGAGAAATGCTTCTCTACTGATGGACAAACCAGACTCTGGGCAAATCTGGAACACGTTGGATCTGGTAGAAGTATCTCTACTCAGTAGCATCCAACATTTAAAAATTTCAAACTGATTCTCTTGAATGAAAAAAGTTCTGAGCTCATTACTAAACTCGTGGGCCATTTTGCTTGCTTTCTGAAGATTTCAGACTAAAGTACAGTTTGGCTTAAGAGCATTGACTTTTCAATTACTTTATCATCTATCTTTGAAACTATAACCAAAGTGATGCCCTTAAGAATCTTGCAGCACTCTTGGGCTTGCTCATGACTTAAGTCCTCTGTGTTTTCTTTTTCTGAATGGTATTGGCTGACCTTGTTTTAGCATGAATTTTATGTTATCTTCTGGAAAGTTTCTGATATGCTGATAAACAAAGGATATGCAACATTTCTGCTTGAGACTGTCTATCTTATATCCAAATCCTTGTCCTCTTCATTCCATTTTCCCTAAACAGATTTTATTTTTATTTGGTCTCCCATTTTTCCTTATGAAGAACTTTTGAAGAAAACCTCAGTGTTTTTAGTTTACATGATTAAAGTTGTCAGGTAGTTTTTCACTCAGATGTTACTTCTGCAACAAGCTTTAATAAGAAAATAAGAGATGTCTTCTATAAGAAAATAAGAGACATCATTTGAGAATGTCATGTAGGGAAAATAGAAATGAACCTGTGATCAGCATCCGGCTCAAGCTCCCAGTGCTCAGTGTGGGAGCTGTTGCTCTTACACATATTGTGCTGCTGCAGAAGTGGGAGGAGATGAAACTTCTGCCATTTCTATGGCATCACTCAGCAAGGTGTAAATGAAATATGAAAGAAACACTTTCAGCCCACTCAATGCACAGACAGACAAGAAGATAGTGTTTTGTATTTGCTGCTGTGATATGCTATTTGTTGTAGTATTAACCATACACAGTGGCAGAATGCTTCATAAGATTTACAATCTTAGGTCAAAAGGAAAATGATTTCTTGTTAGGTCTCCTTCTTTTTCTCTCCTTCCACCAACATGCTGCTGCATGTCAAAGCTGGTTTTGCAGAGCAGAGCAGGAGTGAGGCAGACTGACAGAAGGATCCTGTTCTGAGAGAAAGAAATTGTGTGTCAGTAGGTACAGTTTGCAATGAGCTTCAGGGTAAAAATGATAAAAATCTGAACAATGAATGCAGTTTCAGATTCAGAAGTGTTTGCTGACTTCATTTTATTGAGTTGCAGCTCATCTGGGTGATTTGGAGGGAAGGAGCCATAGGTGGTAATGCATCCATGCTGTGTTTAAATTCATTAGCACTGGGGAGTCTGTGTTGCTAGGTAGCTCATTTGGTGTGACTGTCTTTGGATGCAAATGTTTTTCAACCCAGTTTTGCCTCTAAGTCTTGCCCTCATAGCTTAACAAATCACTACCTAGATCTTTGTGGTAGCCTGCTAACTATTTTTAAGCCATAAACCAGACTCCTGGCAGTCCCCTCTTTATTTGGCTGGGAATGTTCAGTGGTTGGATCTTCTGAATTAGCTCCTAAGCTGGTGTCAATGATGCGGCTTCACTGATGTCAATAATAATATCAGGCCAGTTTACACTAGTTGAAATTCTGCCCTTCAGACACAAGTCAGCGCCTAATCTCCATGGCATTCACACAGAGGCATGTATTTCCCTCTGTTTTTCTAATCCTTGTGTGTCCTTTGAAGAACTCTGTGATTTGTACTGAAAATAGTGCTGATAAATAGGATGAAGTGACATGAATAGTGGTTTAAAATGCTGGACATCTGAGACCCTACCTGGTTCTGACTGAGATCTCTGTGTGACAGCACAATTATTTCACTCTTGGTGCCTACACTCTTCTCATCACTCCTCCTGTCGTAGGGCAGGATGGGGATAAAGCCAGCAAAGGTTGAGTTGCTGCAGTAAGAGAGGCTGCAGTATAGATCAGTGGATAACATCTCAAAAAGCCTCACTGTGGTCAGAGAGACACATCCAGTAATGCCTCTGTGAACTAGCACAAACTGAAAAATGCAGCAGCCTGCAAACTGCTCGGCTACTGCAATGCCGTGTGAAGGAGGGGTTGTGTGTGGTTGGACTTCTGAGCACAGTGGGGTCTCTCTCCTCTGGTTACACTGAGCACAGAGACAGCAGGAGTCTGAACCATGATCTTTCTACAAGGCTGCACAGGAGCAAAGAGAACGTGCGGGAAACATGAATTTAGGCTGATTCAGCCTATAGATCTAAGAACTCTGGAAAGAGGATAAAGGCTAGCAGGAGGGGTTTATATAAATGCCATTCTGGCTAAACCAGGGAGCATAGTTATAAGAAATTACAGCTTGCTCCATCCTGTAACACTTGCCAATGATGACCTGTTTTTAGGGAAGGGTTCGTGATAAGAAGTCAAACCAGCAAGATTCAAAGAGAATCAGATGCCTTTGTAAAGGCATGAAGGCAATTGGGTCATTTAAACACGCTACAAGCTGTTTCAGCTTATGGAGAAGGCCACAATAGTGCTCATGTAATACTTGTATTAAATCTTAAGAAGGCCAAAGAGCCTTTGGTGCAAGAAGTGGATGTCACCTACATTGTAAAAAGCTGCAACACTATTGGATGAACAAAAATTTGAAAGACCATTTGAAAATGGCCTTTCAGAGGCCATTGGTCTGGTTGGTGGAGCTCTACATCTCCCATAAAGCAATTTAATACTTAATTTGTGGCGTGACTATTATGGACAGAATTTTCTGTTTCTGCCCTTTAATGAATTCTAAGTGAAAGAAAGCTTCCTTATTATTACAAATTGAGAGGGTAGTAGAAACAGGACTTGCACTGCTGCAACTGAAAGTCAGATAGAGGAACAGTGCATTAGATGGGTTAATAAAATCTCAGCCTAATCAGATAATAGACACTGCAATATAAATGCTTTTCTCTAGAATAAACTGGGAAAGCATGTTTTAAATATACTACATGTGGGATCAGGCAAGGGCAGGACTTATTATTCTGTCTGCATCAGATTGATCATAAAGGTATCGCTATATTATAATGTTACTATAATATACAAATGCTGATCAGATGTACATTTTAAAATAATGCCATGTTGTCTGCTAAGCAAATTCCAAAATTATAAATTATTTACATAAAGATGGGTCCTTGATGATCTTACTTTTTTATTTTAGATTGTAAATGCATGTTTACATACCCAAGACATATGCATTCATTCACTGAATTTATGTCTGAATACATTATTTTAGAATTGCCTGTGATATTATTACAGACAATTTAACTCAAAGTATTAATTTTGGTTTCTAATGAAAACCAGCATTGTGACTTTATTCTAGGGAAATGGATGGATAAGAAACAGAAGCAGTTGGAAACAGCTGAATTTTGTAATATATTTGTTGTTGTTATTAGATTTATTTATATTTTTCTATAATTTTTTGTATACTTTTTGTTTATTTTTTTATTTTCTGAAAAAATATAACAGGTGGTAAAAATCCAAACCAAAACACAGAATATTTGGGATCATATGAGTGAACTATCAGGTAGAAAATGTGGTTTAATGTAGAAAAATGTTAAACAATCCATGTGGGAGGAAGGGATCAGTGTAAGGGATCTGTATTAAATATGCAGTCATCCAGCATACTGATTAGGAAAGAGATGAAATAGTTATAGAGAAATGACTGCAAACATGGATTCCAGTGCATTGTAGCATTAAGCATTTTGAACAATATATCAAGGAAGAGAAGGCAACAAAGCTATCATAGAAGCTGGATTGAAATTTCATTCAAAACAGGATTTCAGTTTCTTGCATTTTTTCCTCAGTGGATGAAAAACAAGAAAATAATTGCTCAAAGCAATTTTTCATATCAGTGAAATATTTCATTTAACATTTGCATGGAAATGTCTGTTTTTCAGAATCTACTCTCTCAAAAGGTATTGCTTTAGATAGAAAAAAAAAAGCCAAGCCAGAAATTTCAGCTATACAAATGCACACATCATTTACAGATGGAGGAGTATTGATGCTGCCTTAAGCTTATACTCCTGTTAAACTGAAATGTAATGCAGAGAATACTGCATTTAGTGATTAACTCCTTACATCTAAAGTGCTGGAATGGTCAAGAAATCATTTCTGGTTTTCAGTTCTCTCAGCCTGTTTTTCTGCCCAGCAGCTTCTTTACCGAGATCACAGGTAACCAGGAAAGCCTGCTGGATTGCAGGGGGTGCCAAGTTAAGCTCTTGGGTACATTTGAGTGATGTGTTAGTCCTGTTAGCTGTTTCCAGATTCATGCTTTTATTGATAGTGCTGCAGCATATGGTCAGGTGCTGTCCAGGTATTCATTTGCCCTGCTTCCTTAGATTGTCATAATGCACAATATTTTTTTCATGTTTCTGCATCATCTACACTTATACTTCTCCAATATTCTGATTTAAAAGCCGTTTGTGTTGTCTCGAGGCTTTTTTCTATTGAACTAGAAGCTGGAGTGTGATGCATTAGCACGGGGCAGTGTGTGTGTTTCTGCCTCTGCTTGTGCAGCCTGTGTGCAACCCTGCCAGGAGCAGGGCAGGAGCACAGCACTGCTAGGCACTTCTCTCCCAGGACAATGCCCCATTGTCATGCCAGGCTAGGAGCTGCTGTACTGCCTGCATACCCCGTGAGAGGTCAGTGGCTGGAGATGGAGTGTGTCTGTGACAGCTACTCCTGTTCGCAGTGCGGTATTTTAGCGTTATCCTAATTTACATGGGCAATTTAATTAGGCAGGGACTGGGCATCCATGCCTTCCTGACAGCACTGCAAGAAAGACATGATGCCCAAAAAGAGAGGTGAGCTTCAGCAGGAATATGCTATGCAGAAGCATGATGTCATGGGTGTTTTAATGCATCACTGCACAAGAACAGGAGGTTACCTGGCAGCTGTGGTGACAGGGCTGAATATATTGTGCCAAACCAACTGACACAACAGGGCTCTCTTGCCATTCAGAAGAATCACATTTCGGCAGGGTTGGATGATGTGGTACATACATGTATCAGAATCTCTATACCTGTAATCTCTGTACTATTATATCACTGCCATTTAGTCTTTGAAATGACAGAAATTTACATCAAATGGATGCTGCATGCCATCTATCTCATCAGCATCCTGCACAGCTAGATTGGAGCAGGTGACCACAGAGTCTGGCTTTATTTTCAAATAACATGCTTATTTATGCAAATATATGCTTATGAAGAACGGGGAGAAGAAAAATATTATCTGTTTTAAAAAAAGTCACTGCAGAGATCCTCACTCGATACTCTTTGCCTGACTTCGTGTAGAGGCCAGAGACCAGCAGATGGCAATCTCCTCCTGTCTCAGGAAGAGCAGTGTTTTACTGCGGGGCCCTGGTACGCATCTTCCCTGTGCTTATTGCAGTTTACTTGAAGGGCAAAAAGACCTGGAAAACGTAGGCAGCCTTTGTTAAGCACAGAATGTCATAATATGGCAAAGCAAAAGTGAATTTCTACGTTATGCAAATCCTAGCTGCTGGTATCTGAGAAAGAAAAAGCAAGCTAACCTAATAGAATGAATTTGTATTAGTCTTTTTCATTTTGAAATACAGGACACGGGGATATTTTACAGCATCACTCTATTCCTCCTGTGTGCTGCTAATCTTTTAATACACACTTTAGAAAAAAAGAGAGTTGTTGATTTCCCTGTACCCTGCATTTCCTTTTCCCCCTCAGTGTTTAAAATGGGAAGAAATAACGTGATCTTCAGCTGACTTAAAAAGGAGTCAAGGAACAAAAGAAAGGCATTTTTCTTCCTACAGTGACAAATTTGCCATGCTAGAGTAATGTGTCCAAGCAGCAGTGTGAGTCTAGTTTAGCATTTGAATTGGAAAATGGATGGTATTACAGGTATTGCTGTGTAATTTTTATACACATTTTTTATTGCAGAGGAGAAGATTAATGCTGCTAATTTCAGTCATGTGAAACTCTGAGCTGATAAGAGAATGGGACTTTTTAAAAAAGCAAATATTAGTAGCAGAAAAAGGAATACTCGTATCTTGTGTTGGAAATAATTTTGTTGGCAATCTTCCCCTATTGCTTTAAATGAATCTGCATTATTTCATGAACTATCATACTGCAAGCATTTGATCATCCATAACATAATGATGTAATGATGGAAAAGAAGAATAAATTAATATTCTGGATATTCTGACACTGGTAGTAATATGAGAAAGTATCTCTGGGAATACAGGATTTTCTGTACTATCCTTAAATGTAATTCTTGATATGCTGGTACCCTCTACAGTAGATTGCAGTCCTGATGTACCATATTTGTTACATATTACTTCTTAGCAGAGTGGCATGGGCATCCCTTTATGAAGAGTGTTCATAAGACAGCAAAAGGGGGCCTGTGTCAGTGCCTTGTCCTGTAGGACAAGATGGAGGGGGAAGTTCTGTGTTAACTGTGCAAGGACTGGGGGGAAAGCAATGCTCTCACTGTGGAGCAGGGGACCTGAAAGTGCTGTGATCATGCACGTCGGGATAGCTGAGGCAGGGGGAGCTGCTTAAAGTGAGTACTACAGCCAGGGCTGCTTCTTGCGCTTTGTTTTACTTTGTGGAAAGGATTTTCATCTGATTACGTCAATACCCTATGATCTGTAAAAGGTTATGAGAAATAATGACTGTAAGCAGACACTCCACCATGTACAGCTTACTCCAGCTTACAGGTCCTCCTGCCTTTTACAGGCAGTCAACTTTTCTTTGTATAAGAAAACCAGATGGGGAGGAATCCAAAATGCTCCGAGCTACATTGTGTTTTCAGCAAAAGGTAGACTAAATGGACATGCCATAACAGAAAAAAAAAACCTGGCTTATATTAAAATAGGAGAAAAGAAAAGAAAAGAAAAGAAAAGAAAAGAAAAGAAAAGAAAAGAAAAGAAAAGAAAAGAAAAGAAAAGAAAAAAGAAAGAAGTAGGCTGCTTCAGGATAGAAGGAATTGATTTATGAAGAAAATTTATAAAATCTTAAATTTTCTAAATGATTAGGGATAAAAGGGGTTGAGTACATGCAAATATAGTTCTGAAAATATAGGCTTATTAGCACAACAAATATTGCTGGAATTATTTTTAATGATAAAAAGAACATCTCTTGCGATTATATTAAATAGGAAAACAGAAATTAAAATCTCCTTTTATGCAAAAACTTTTATGTTGTAAGCCATCTGCCAAAGGAAATAATACACTTCCACTGCTTGGAACAGCTAAATATTCATTGTATAATATAAGATGGGGATATATAAGCATTTTCCATCTCCATCTTGTGTGCTTAAATGACAAAAAATATGCTACTTACAATTTCTTCTCATCCAGAGTGAACTGAATGTTTATTTACACTATGGTGGCAGAATGAGAGAATTATTTTCAATACCTACAGTCAAAATTTGTCACGATACCTACATTTGGTGCCTCAGTAACATGTCATCTGTGGAGGACAGGTATATGTCCTTTTAAAGGTGATTAAAGGTGCACAAATAAGGCAACAGCTAGCCTTAATTTAAATGGTCTCAATCACTCTTCAGAAGGACCAGATTTTTTCTTTTAAATTTCCTTACTGTTTTTATGGTGAACTTGGACTCCTCTGAAGCCTACCCTAGAGTCTTAAAATTATAGGTAGAACCTCACTGTGTATCTGAATATATGTGTGTGCTTTTGAAGCATTTGACTGCTTTTCCAGAGACAGTCATGTACTTTTGTTTTATTCAAAATCAGTAAACAAGGCTACAATTCAAAATTCTCTTTTTCCTCAGCATTTGGGATGATTTTACACCATGCTGCGTTCGTGTAAGTGACTACAGAAAATGCAAAGACTAAAAAGAAAAAAAAGTTGGCTTATTTTTCTTGACAACTGCGAATTCTTTTAAAGCTGTGAATTGTGTTCTTTTTTATATCTTAAGCAGGGACTGAGAAATCTGATGCTACCATATTGGCTTTAGGGCTGTCACTGGACTTAACTGCTACATTGGGTTTTTATCAGCCTTATTCAAAAATTTCTGGAATGCTGCTTAGAATGAAGCTTCTCATTTCTGTCAAAGAACTAGGGATGGCAGCACATGTCTCTGGTACCCTAATCACTTTTGGACTGCAGCTCACAGTGATGAAAGTTTGCCCAGTAATATTAAACTAGTATAAGGATGGTTTCATTCTGTCAGTCCTGCCACAGATGTTGTGACATAAATGTTACCAGAGGACTTTTGGGAGGATTTCCTTTCTAGAACATTAGGCCCAGAATAAAATGCTTCCATTGTCTTTGACATTTCCAGAAGAACTCTCAGAACCTCAGTCCCTCTTGGTTTTGTATCACACCCGCAGTTTTATGGGACTGCCACTCAGGAAGGGATATTCTGGTGCAGCAAAAATAAACTAAATTTTTAGGTGGTATTGTTTTACTGAAGAATTTCTTAATGTTAAATATTTTCTTAAAAGAGAATGGAAGGATTTTTATAAAGTGGAGGAAATAAAATATTTACTGTGAAAATAGAACAGTGTTGGACTTTTGTGCCTGAATTTAATCCTTGTTTGTACTTTTTATTTTTGCAGTAGGAAATAATTTTGATTTTTGTTTTGTTTTCTTGCTTTTACTTGAATTTCTTTCCAGTAAACTAGTGTAACCCATGGTGGTGCTCCCAGTGAGAATCAAACTCTCAGAAGCTATGATGTTATGCTCAAAATCTCTTTTCATGGGTAAAGGGAAAATGCACCTGAGGTAGGCATATGCATAGCTATATAAAAAGCCAAAAAGTCTTTAGGTAAGTGAAATTTAAGTATTGAATAATAGTTAGTCCAGATGTAGCTATTATAATAAAAGCAGGGATAATAAGACAGGGAAAATTGTCTACATGCACTTTCTATCCAGTTCCTGATGTCATACTCACCTTTCCTCTGCTCCTCTGGTCCTTATGTCAGTGTTTTCATTCTGTTGAGGAGGTTAACAATGAGTTGTCAGCACTTGAAGTCCATCACTGAGAGATGTGATGTTCATGATAATGATTTCTTCTTCACTCGAGGATTCACTTGTATCTTTTTATATTTTTGCTAACATGCTTGTGCACTTTGGTTCTGTGTTGGTCTGCAGATCCATGCTAATCACAATTTACCACACTTGGTACTTTTTATGTATTTTAGATAGTATTTCTTTATATTTTGAGCTACCACTAAGCTTAGTTTTGGCTATCTCTAGGTCTGCATTTCTTTAATGGACTACTGAGAAATTGTTTTAATGGACTACTGAGAAATTGAGCCAGTCTGTGCCCCATTTTTTTTTAGTCCCATTCTTGTTCTCCTCCACATCATGTTCTTTGCCTCTTAAGACCTCTGCATGGCAGGCTTGTATTTCCTATGTTACATTATTATGCTAGGTTTGTAAAGCTATGGTGATATCATACAAAAATGATCAAAAATGAAACAAATCTGCTATAGAGAATAGACAAATAAAAATACTGCTCTTACTGCTAAAGCAAGTGTCTTGTTGTAACCCCAGATGACAACTAAATGCCCTGTAGCTGCTTGCTCACTTTTCCCACACATCACATAAAACTCAAGGGTTGAAATAAGAATAATTTGATAATTTGATATTTGACATCTGAAATAAAGTAAAATATGATAGTAAAAATGATGATGAAAAGAAGAGGGAGAGAAAGGAGTAAAATTCAAGAAAAAGTAATGCACATTACAATTGCTCACCATCCACTGACCAATGCTGGCCCTGTCCCAAAGCAGTGATCAGCACTTCCTGGCCAATTCTCCCCACTTTATATGGTGGGCTTAATCTGTGGTGTGGAATATCCCTTTAGCCAGTTTGGGTTGAGGTGTCCTGGACATGCTCCCTCCCAGCTTCTTGTGTACCTCCTGAAGTGACAAGGCATGGGAAACTGAAAAATCCTTGACTTTAGGTAAGCATTGCTTAAAAACTAAAACATCAGTGTGTTATCAACATTATCCTCATACAGAATCCAAATAACAGCATTGTATCAGATGCTAAGAAGAAAATTAGCTCTACCCCCATTGAAACCAGGACACCAAGTAAAATAAAACCTGCAGGTAGGTCAGAAAATCCTGGACAGAGTAAGTCTGGCAAAGTTCTGTCCTGAGGGAGTGCAAATTCAGTACAAATCTTATGGCTTGCTACTAGCAATGACAATGGTGTATTACAGAGCTACATGGCTGTAGGAGAACAGGTGGCACTGAGCAGATTTCCTGCACTGATATTCCCTAATGTTGAGGCTGTAATCTTTTGTATTTGATTAGTTTAAGCCAGCTTTCTGACAAACGACCGCACAGCTGATGACCTGATACAGTCAGAACTGAAATTATACGGGAAAAAATGTTGTGGCAGAAAGACAATGATAAAAGATGTCTCCACAGAGAGTGTTGTCACTTTATGTGAAAACCGGGTGGTGTTTTCCTCTTCAGTCATAGGGGAGAGTCCTCCACAGCAGGTGTAGAAGTCATCTATGTTCACTCAATCACAAGGGCAAATTTTAAAATGAAAGCTGAAACCTTCCACTTAGGGGAAATAAAGTTCAGGTGCAGTGCCAATAATTCTCTGCAATTTAAGTTAAACTGAATATTTGCAGGTATTGGGACGAAGGAAACACTTATTTTGATTTATGATCATTTTGATTTTTAATAAGTGTGTCAAAGTCTGATCCTCACGATCAGCTTACTTGCTTTCAGCTCAAGACCTGTGGAGAAAGATAACAAAGTAATATGTCACCTTTGCAATTTGGTAAAAAATGTTGGAGTGGAAAATAAAGAAGAGACAGTCAGGGGTCTATAAGCTAAGATATTATCTATGGTGGAGCAGAGATGCCTTTATTCTGATACTTGTCCCTAGCATATATGTTTTGTTACATAGGAAATGTACCTTGAGACCTTAGTTTTTATTCTCCCACCACTGACCACTAGGCTAAACAGAAATGTGCAGAAACACATTTGTTTTCCACTTGTTTCTATCCATCACCATGATACAAGAAGTCTTTATGTATTTTTTGGCACAATCTCAGTCAGGAGGGATAAGGGGATGGTCAGCTCTTTTTTTCATAAGTGAACTCTATAACCTAGGGACGACCTTCCCATGGAAATGAGAAATGTGGCTGCAAGGTATTTTCCCTGGGGCTCAAGGGAGCAGTGGAGTAATTTCCCCCTTTCTAAACAAGCTCCCTACCATATTTTTATTTTGTAAAAGTTGACATAATGTCCAGATATGTTTAAAAAAAATCCAAAATAAACTTATGATTTGTGTGTGGAGGTAGTATCTTTTAAGAAAGATCTTGGAGCATGTACAAGATGAGACCTTTCAGAGAGTTTAGTTGAAAGAAACCTAGTTACTGACCTGTAAGTGGACTTGCATCTGCTGGTCAAATTATAGCAATTTTGTTGCAAACTAAAAATCCAAAATAACACGTTTGGCAAAAAATGAACAGTTGTTAAAAAAGACTGAAATCTTAAAGCAGACTGAGCTTACATACTAAAGTACCATGTCCCACTATGCACAGCACCTACTAATCTTAAAGAATGTTATCAACATGCAATACAAGATCAGGCTGACGTTACAAGCAGCCAGGCAAAAGCAAAATATCAGACTAGGTGCTTCCTAGCCACTTTTATTCCCTGGTATGGATAGAGTTACATGAAGAAAGGGAAAGAATTACAGTAAAAAAAAAATCTATTCTAGCAGAAAAAGGCTGCAGTGTGTCCCACTGCATTGTAGGTTACCCAAAGGGAAGATCATGCAACTTCCTCAGGCAAAAAATCATCTACTAAGCTCTTTTGTTGAGAGGAAAGGGTAGTAGCTGTTGATGCAGGCAACATGGGAAAGGGAAAATGCAGACTGAACATCGAGCTAAGAAGAAACTGTGAATTGTAGAGGATGTTTTTAGGAACCCTGAAAACTGGCCTTTAAAAAGCATCTTGAGAAACATGAGATTATCCTGCTCAAAATGAGAGAATGTGGAGATGTCTCTATTTCCTCTGCTTTGTGTATGAAATGCTCGACCAATAAATAATACAACTTATTTTCTTATTTCAGGAAATGTTGATTGAAACACAAAAATAGATAAATAATAATGTAGTATAAAAGCTGATTTTTTCTAATTTAAAAAAGGACATGACAGAATTCAAAATGAATGAGAAGCAGATATAATTCTGCAGAAGCAATATGTCAATGATGTGAAATTTTAAATAATAAGTTATTCATATCCAGAAAATCCCAACACGTCAATGAAAAGTCAGGTACAATAATTACATAACATCCTCTTTGAGAAAAAACCCGAAATAATCCAACAACCACAGAGGAGGACCATTTTAATGTCTCTTATCTAATCAAGACCTTACATGTTTCAATTTTAATTCACCATACAGGCTAGCATATGAGGAGTTATTTTCATGTTACATATTTTCAATTTATGATAAATATTATCCTTTATTCATACTGTTACCTGTGCAGTTGCTACCCTATAAGACTCAGTTTTCTTTATTTGGTGTTCTCTCTACTCACTCAATTTATGAGGTTTCCAAGGGAGAGCAGAAACTCGACATGAGACAAATCTTTATGGACAGAGCCAACAGATAGGCTATATTACTGTTTCTAACATACTATGTATATGGATTTAAATAAAGTCTCTTTAAATGAAACTGTTATGTTTTTTATAGTTGTTTCCAAGCCCTAGTTATTTCCAGAGAGTTTTATTTATTTAAAAGGCACATATACTGGCACAGATAAAGCCCCATATCTCTAAGACTTTTTCGTAATGACTGATTAATAAGTAAATAATGACTGATCTTCACAAATTCATGCAACAGAATTCATGCAACAGACAGTGCAGAACTTTGAATTACCTTTATACTTTTTATAACATTAAAAAAACATTAGTTCTAATCTAAATAAGAAATGACAATTGTTACAATAAATCATTATGGTAGTTTATAATTGTCTCTGCAGGAGACAGTACAAGTGTGGTATTTCTGAAAGAAAATGTGCTTGTTTTTATTTTGAGTGCATACTCAAGAGCCCATAATGATTCCTTGGAGATAGTACTAATATGTAACTTAGTGAAGAAATTAATTATTTCTGCTTTTTTTTTCCAAAAATGTTGAATGCATAGACTTGTAAATAAATAATTTCAGAGGTTTAAATTTCAGCTGTCCAGATAACTGCTGCACTTGCTGTTTTCTAACCAATGCAAGCACAAAAACAGTGTCTAAATACCACCATGGAAGCCACTTGAAATTAACAACATACCTTGATTCCCATGCTGGAAATCCACCCAGAATGTGATTGAAGGCCCACAGTGCTGAAACACAGACTATTTCCTGGAAATGTGTTGTTTGAGTAGCTACTTGCACACATGTGTCTGGTACAAACCCATAAAAACATGGTTTAACTATCCTTACTTAATTTTACAATTTATCTCTTATTCTTGTATCACCTTTCAACAATATACATTTTATTTTCTATCACAAGTGTCCCATCCGTCAAATAACATAGCTACTTTTGGTTTTCCTGTTTTTGCCTCTCTGCATACAGCTCTTTTCATACTTCACACTGCTCTTTTCATACTCCTAGTAATTGAAAAAGATTTTGTTGGAAGAAGAGACGATAGTCAAGTCATGTTCTGATGGGGATCAAGTGTGGACTGTAAATCTGGAAAACTTGGAAGAGTGTTGCAAAGTTTGTTGTGTTTAATATATGGTTGTATTCCTTTAATTCTGCTTTCTTTGGGAAGAATAGAACTGGTCCTCACTGGAGTGTGATAGATTAGATAAAATATAGAATTAGATGTTGATGGTTCTTTTGGGAAAGTGATGTTACTTGTATCTGCACTATATGCCAGCAGCAGAAGAACCACAAGTAAGTCAGGGATGATAAGGAGTTGGTGATTTCCCAACCAATTCACTGCACTGGCAGCTCTGTAGGATCCACCATGTCTCAGAGCAGTGTTTTGAGGTTCTGCCACCAGATGGTGATAAAACATGAAGAACAAAAGGGCACAAGTTGACGCAGCAGGTCTGACTGAAAGAATGCAGCCATTCAGTCGTCCTCCAGACCCGCTCTCTCACGTGTTGTAGGACACGTAGTGCATTTTGATGATGGCAGTGTGAGAACTCCATAGAGTTTAACTTTGCAACACCTGCCGCTTGGAGCCCATGAAATGTCACTGCAGACTCTGTTGAGGACCAATAGTAAGAATATTTGAAAAGATGAAAGGAATGGTGGAGCTGAAAGGGGAACAGGGCAGTGAAAGGAACTTGGGTTGAAAAAAACCCAGGGAATTCAAGCTGTAGGGATTAGTAAAGTGTGAAATAGTTTAGGAATAGGAAAAAGGGAAAGTGGGTAGAAGAGAGTTCATTAGAGACTTGGATGCTTTGTACGCAGAGGGCTGGAAAAGCTTTTGAAGTTTGTCTCTTGCTATTTGCAATATGCGTCACTTGCTTGGCAAATTATTTAGCACACTATATAATGTTTGCAGTGTTATCAAATTATTGTCCCACATTCCTTTATAGTCTTTATTTTTGCATTCATATGCATTTTTAGCGAAAGCTTGTTAGAGTTGTTTGTGCCTTTCAGCATCTGATGAGCATTTGCTACATCTTTGGCTCATTTTTAAAATGTTTTCATATTTGCTAATCTGATGTTTTTATGCATTTATAAATCACTTTGGATTATATGCTTATTAGCTATATTTTCTAAGACATTTGAATCATATTTGGGATGTTATTTATTACCTGCGATAAGCATCCAGTTTGTGTAAACAAATACATTTTTTCTATCAACAGAGCTCATATACAGATCTAGAGTTTCAGATAACAGTCTTCTGAAATGCCCATGGGATTTAAATAAAAGAGTCTTTGTGAATTTTATGTTTTGGCTGACACTCAGGCTAACAGCTTCAAAGAAACAAAGAGAGGTTTAATATATTTAGTTTTATATTGTGGTAGATACAATGGCATAATTTCCTAGACATTTCTGCATAATGGTGCCATAATTCCTGCTGTTAAAATTTGCTGTTGAGTTTAGCCATCATTATAACTAAATTCTCTTGTAGACTATAACAGCAGGAAACACTGGAACAATGTATTAGCCACAACAAATTAAATTAGCAAAAACTTACCAAGATTCTGAGACAGTAAAGATGGGAGAGATACAGCACAATGAGTTAGCTTCAGTTTCTGCTTATCTGAGGTTTTTCCCTACTGTGTTGGAGAGCTAAGGTCTGAAGATGTGTTTGAGTAAGCAGTGGCCAGGTAACCCTTTCAGTTCTACTCACTTGTTATCTAGTTCCCAGCTGGGCAGAAAACAAACATCTGGGAATTCTGAACTGGAAAACAGCATTCTGGTACTGAAAAGTCAAAGCTATCTTAATACCAACTAATCTTAAATTTTGAGTTTAAAGAAGTACCTGCCGATGAAAAAGATCATCATCACTTAAAATCTCATTCATCATTCATTATTCATTATTAAGTCATTCAAGTCCACCTCTGTGGTAAGAAAGATAACCAGATTTTCCAATCCAGTCTAAGAAATGTGTGCTATGACCCGCATCTGAAGGTGAGATGAATAGATTCCTTGGGGAGGTTTAGAGTGAAAGAACACTTGAAATTACCAGTGTTTTTAAGTATATATGCATATAAATGTACATAGGTTTATTTTATAAACATATTTATTTATTTTATAAATATAAGTATGTTTATTTTAGAACAACTTGGTTGCAAAGGAAAGCAGGTATGCAGCCACTTGTGTTTTTATCTATTGTAACATAAAAGCGTAAAATAATGCTTAAGGGAACTAAAGGAAATATATTAACGAAAAGGAAGGAAGTGGCGGAAGTGGCGGAAGGAAGTGGCGGAAGGAAGTGGCGGAAGTGGCGGAAGTGGCGGAAGTGGCGGAAGGAAGTGGCGGAAGGAAGTGGCGGAAGGAAGGAAGGAAGGAAGGAAGTGGCGGAAGGAAGGAAGGAAGGAAGGAAGGAAGGAAGGAAGGAAGGAAGGAAGGAAGGAAGGAAGGAAGGAAGGAAGGAAGGAAGGAAGGAAGGAAGGAAGGAAGGAAGTGGTGGAAGGAAGGAAGGAAGTGGCGGAAGGAAGGAAGGAAGGAAGGAAGGAAGTGGCGGAAGGAAGGAAGGAAGGAAGGAAGGAAGGAAGGAAGGAAGGAAGGAAGGAAGGAAGGAAGGAAGGAAGGAAGGAAGGAAGGAAGGAAGGAAGGAAGGAAGGAAGGAAGTGGTGGAAGGAAGGAAGGAAGGAAGTGGCGGAAGGAAGGAAGGAAGTGGCGGAAGGAAGGAAGGAAGGAAGGAAGGAAGGAAGGAAGGAAGGAAGGAAGGAAGGAAGGAAGGAAGGAAGGAAGGAAGGAAGGAAGGAAGTGGCGGAAGGAAGTGGCGGATTTCTATGTCTGGTGGTCAAGGTGATGGTACCAGTTTTGCCAAAGTGATGGTCACAATCTTGATCTGTCTGGGGTGGAGGGAGCCCACAAAACACAAAGTCCAGTGTGTTAATATTGTGTTCAGGCTCCCTGGGAATGCCTTCCCTGGCTCGGGGAGTTTTACACACAATGATGTAATGCTTTGGATTACAGGACACTTTGAGAGTCTTTAATAGTTGATGGCATTTTCTAAGATGTTCTAGCTGCCTTTATGTCAGTATGGTTGGGTCAACTTTGCCTCCTCAGGAGCAATGAATACCGTCAGGCCTACAGGTGGATGTCCGGTTCTTCCGCAGAGGGGAATTTTCACAGCTGAGTCACTGGTTTAAGGACTTTGGCATATTAAAAAACACTATTCCACCTCAGAGGATTTGCGTCTTAGTCTCTTTCCTTGTCCTGTTCAACCCCTAGCTGTAGCCTCTGGTGATGGTTGTGTTTGAATCTATAAGCATTAACATTCCTCACAATGTATTACTGAACGTCTTTAAAAGCTGATCTTCCACCATGGACACAAAAAGTCAGTAGCAATTTTGTCCAGAGAGTCTCACAAGACAGTTTAATCTTCCTTGTTAGGGTATTCGACAGTCTTCATAGTATTTTCCCTTAAATTAAGCCTGACTTGAAGTTTTTTTCTCAGTTTAATTCCACCCTTATTAATCTATTCTAAATAATATCCCTGGCTTCCTTGTTCTTCCAAGCAGCTAGACAATAATTGCCTGTTTCACTTCACTGCTATTGAGGGATTCCACTGGTGCAAACATCCCCGGTGTATTATTAGTCCAATTTTATTTCATCATCATTACAATGAATTAAATGGAATTATAAAATTCTAAGCCTGGAAAGCAGAATTAGACCTGTAATTGCATTCACATCAGAAGCTAAATTTCCTTTAATCATTTTTACTTTCATCTAAAATTCTTGTATAAAACTCTTTGCAGAGATAGGGTACCTACTTTTCTCCAACATATTTCAGGCTGCAGCAGGTTCCATATAAAAGTAAGGTGTTAAAGGAATCACAGTTGGAAAAAGAGTGCTTTGCTTCCAGAGCTGCTGAGATGTAGGCCTTGTCCACAGCTGTAGACATTTCTTGGGTATTTAAAACATGGTAGAACCTCGACCTCAGCAGGCTAGGCAAAAGACAGTGGATAAATTGGAGGCTTCTGTTGGTGTTTGGAGAGCCTACAGGGTAGTCATGGACTTTTAACCTCCACAACCATTTGGTGACGTGAAAAGTGCCACATGTTTTATGCCAGAGATGTCAGAGGGAATTCAACATTTTGATACTAAGCAAGAGTGTTAAAATACAATGGGAAACTTGAGTTAATAAAACACTGGGGATTGAGTCCAGCAGAGTTCCTTTCTCCATAAAAAATGGTAAGTTTTTTTGAGAGAAAGGGGTCACTTATCCTTTATTGAATGTTTCTAGTTCTTGTGATGACATATATGTGTGTGAGAGTTTATGCTCAAGAAAAGACTTGGGTTTTTTTTATAAAGTAGAGTGAGCCTAATTTTAACTGCATTTTTTCTTTTACATCTTAGGTATGAAAAAACACTCTCCAATCTTTGACATGATTCCAGCAAGAAGAGTGTACAAATTTAGCTTGTATTAAAAAATCCCTGTGTACAGATGGACAATGTGGAGAGGAAGATTCTTATCAGTTTCTGAAACTAGATTTTTCTTTGTTTCTTTTATATATCAACAAATTATGCTATCAGAGTGAAGGAATGGTTTGAGAGTTATTAGATTTTCAGAAAATTAAATATATGAATTAGATAGGAGTGATATATCTCAGTGTCAAATAATGGTCTGTGATAGTGAATATGTACTGGATTTTCACATCTCTAATATTAAATGATGTCTAAAAACAGTAATTGGAAATACTTTTCATGGAAGATAAAATCCTAACTGAAACTTGGTTTCTTTCTTGACCTTTAAAAATAATATTGCATGGTAAATATATGTTTCCATCTAGTCAAAGATCACAGGGAATGTAAGTATTATATTTAGGGTATTGTATATTAATGTATATAGCTATATATATATGTATATACCAACATATGCTATGCACTAAAAACAAATAAATATTTGCTGAATTTTCTTTTATGTCATATTCCTCAAATACTTTCTCAAGAGATCTTTGTAGTGATTAACTCATATAATATGACATACTGACAGATATTCAGAACAAATCTGGAATATATGAATGCTCCTGTAACTCTCTCCAGACATAATTATTAATATATATTTTTCTGCCTCTCTAAGTGAAAAGTCTTGTGGGGGAAATGAGATTGGGACTTTGGGAGACAATTCTTATGTTAGATTTCTTTTTCATATGTAGTAGAGTGTGGGTCACATACAGAATTTAGACCTAGAACAAAAAGTGCTTGTTTCATAGGTTTAGTTTTTTAATTTTATTTTTTATTAGAATGTTCCTTTTCCACAATGTTGTGTTTATACAATTTAATTTATAAAAGGCTTTGCCTTTTAAAGGTTTTGTATTCTCCATGTAATGTATAATGGAATAGGTAGTAACAGCTTATTGCATTTTCCTTATATTATATGTGTATAAACACAAGGAATCGTCACTTTAAAACTGAGGAGATGTTTCAAGCAGCCAAAAATGCAACGTGTGAGGAAAAAACTGCCTTGATGCAAAATCATGGTCCTTGAACCTGCACATGAGACCATCTGATTGTGAAGCAGTCAGGCACATCTTGGCATTTGCCTGGAGCCAATTGGTTCAGCCATTCAACTTCTGAGGGGCTCTTGTGCCAATACAGCAGCCTGCCCATGGCTCCTTCTATGTCTGTGGGCATCCATTCAGTTCCAGTTTTTCATTAGAAAATGATACCTCTGGAATGCAGGTCTTTAGAACAGGTAGGGTAATGGATTAACTTGGCTGAAGTAGCAGGCAAAAGTCCAGGTGGCTTGAAGAGAGAGCTCTTGATGATTTGAAGTTTGTTGTCTAGCTACCCCTGTGAGACAGTCATTAGTCAGCTTCTGGAGATCTGCAGGAAATTCTTGAAGTTATACAACACATTCTGAATAGGCTTCAGATTCTGAGGTCTGAAGTACTTCAAATATCAAAAGTGTTTTAGGAAACAATGATTTTGGCAAAAAACCTTTTCAAAGGATCAAATATTCCCACATCTAGTAAAAATGAAATTAGTCCCATAAATGTCCCCTTTTTCTTCCCTCACCCTCTGAAGATTTCTGTTTACCTGAAAATAAGTGTTAAAAAAGTACCTGCAACTCTAATTTACATCTCTTAGAATTTGGGACAGCACTGATGATTGCTTTATTACACTATAAATGAAATCTATTGACCCTGATAGGAGTCAGCTCTCATAAACTATGAAAAAATTTTTTTCCAAGATTGTGATTTTGCTGTAAATCAGAGCAAAGAATTTATGAAACCCTGTTTGCCTTTTTTTTTTTTTTCCTAGAATATTGGTTTCCAAATAGTTTGGTTACCAAGCTAGGTTAGGAGTACGTTCAGAATTTTCTGCCATATGTAATTGGTGTGACACTGAGGAATGAAAAAGATGTGCATCCTCAGCTACATCAGAAGACTTTGATCCTGTCAAAAAATATTTCTTTTTCTAACACAGAGATTTACTTAGGGGATAGTTCCTTAAATATAAAGATATATGAGATTTAATGTATAGATTCTGACATACAAAGATGGCTCTTGCCAACAGGACTGCAAGATCTGGTGTCTATTCCTGAACTTTCCTAGCACTTCCCTAGGGTCTACCTGAATGAGGTATAAAATATATGGTTCAAAGATTTGCCTAAGAGAAAGGCAAACCTGCTGAGTACAGTTGCTAGGAAATGAGTGTAGTGTGAGCAGTCTTGCACATTTTATCTCCCTCCCTTTTCTCCCTCCTTTTTTATATCTCTAGGTATAAAAATATTTCAAGTTTTCTCCTTTGTTCCGATGTCCGCCAGTCTGAGCTGTTGCTCTTGAATGTGGATATGAGAGTTCTTTATTTTCATGAAGAATTATACCAGCCTCCTAAGTCCATTAGCAATCCCTCCTGCCTGTCTCCTAGGCAATCCCTAGTATATGACACTTAAAAGATAAGAAGTGTAACATGAAGTCTCAGTGTGATAAGACTAAAACTTTTGGTGCACTTTAAGAGTACGCTTGAGGACTGCTCTGTTGGAGCAGTTCCTTCTAGCATACGCTGATTAGAAAGAGCAGGAGGAACCACTAGCATGGATTTGTTACACTGAGGCTGCTCAACTCATGGAAAAAACATGTCATGCTTCATGCTATGTGAGGAATAATGTACAGCTATCTATTGAAGCACAAGCCAGTACCTAGATGTAATTCTTCCCAGGCAGGAGCCCTTGCACCTGGCATAAAGAGTACTTCTGATTCCTGCTTGCTTTTTCCATTCAGGAAGACACATTTGTTTAATCATATTAACTAGTATTATAACTCTTTACTACGCACATAATAGTTATACAATAATATTATAGGTATGTTACTATCTTTATTTCATATGCTGTCTCAACAAGAGAAATCATCTTTGACCCTCAAGTGCCTGAGATATAATTGTCAATAAACCTTCATAATTTTGGATTAGAAGGAGCAAGATTCCTAAAATATGCTGTGTTTTGCCAGACAAAATCTACTGGCAATTTCAAATGAAGCCTTCCTAATAAGATAAATGAAGAAAAGTTTTATTTGCAACATTGAATAGAATTTAAATACCAGACCCCTAACCTTGTCAAAATAAAGGAAATCTTGGACAAATATAATTTTAATTCCTGAGAATTAAAGAAGTTTTAAGTGCCTGCAGAGTGGAGCAACAACAAATCTATTGGCTTTTAGGTTAGCAGTTCTTTATTTGTCCACCTAAAATGTGAGGTTGATATAACACTCAACTAAATTGTTCTGTTGATTTAATTCTATCTGATCTCCAAAGTATTAATTGACCTGTAAGAACTGTCTTGATGATTGAGACTCATGTCCTTAATAAACTTCAAACTGCAGCCTGATAAAGCCCACAGGTCATAGTTTTTATAGGCTCTTCACACTCCTTTCACTAACTGGTTTTGATATCTTTCAATAGGAAGAAGTAGGGAATTGCCAAATGACTGATCTAATATTGTAGTCTCTCCAGTTATTATAAATAAAAATCCCAAACCAATCAATGCAGTCATATCTTTCAAAATATATCTGGGTAAAAATATCCTTTCTCACTGAAGAATGTGAGGGAAACCCTCAAAATAACTTTTCAAATTTTCTACTGCTTCTGTTCTACTCCTATCCATCCCTTGTTTCTTTATATAGCTGTGTTTCTCTACTTGTTATATATTTCAGAAAAAATTAAAATACATGGGAGAATTGCTTGTCCACCATATTAGGTATAACTTAAAAAAAAATAATTTCTAGCAGTCTCAATATTCAAGCATACTAACTATTCTGTTTATAGTATGAACCTTCTCATATGATGGGTGATTTCTCTGTTTGTTAGTATGTGAGTATTTCTCATTTATTATTTCTACTTGTACTTCTTAATTTCTTAAAATAAAGAAGATAAATTTTGGCTAAATCAAAACCAAACGTTATGAAATTTAAAGATCTTTTAAAATATTTGAAGGGCATTTTGAAATGTACACATGCGCAATCACTGAAAAATAAAAAAATGTCGCTTTTTATTTAACTGAGCCATAACAGATGTGCATAGTTTTTGGAAAAAACTATGCAAATATTTCAAAGCACAATCACTGTAAGTTGAATTTGGCAGAGTAGAACAGATGTGTCCACCTGTTAAGAGATTAGGCTATCAGATTTGGGTATGCAAGATGTGATTGAAGCCCATAGTGGGAGCTATTTAGGAATGCATCCAGGTTAGCAGGAGGTAGCAGAGATTCTGATTACTGTAGCATTCCACTTTGCTTAATTCAAGGCATTGATCGCTTTGGGGAAAACAGAACAGTACACCCAGGACCACTGAAGGGAGAATGAATATCCTACACTGTGTGGAAACAGTGCAGAAATTATACCTATTTTTCAATAACAATGAAAGAGAAAGAGAACAGGAGGTTCTACAGGGGCTGCAGAATACAGTGGACTCCAAAACCAGTTATTTATTCTGTTTAAATTTGACATCCTGAAAAACAAGAAAGATTATTGATTCAACTACTAGAGCAATGATAGTAAGTAGTTTTTCCGAGTCACTTCAATAAGTTGTGAGAATAATAATCTCACAACATATCCAATGCACAGAATATCACATTCATTTTAATGTGAATTTTGTTCAGCCAGGACTGGAAATTAATTCTGCTTCCTTCTATTTCTTAATAGAGAACAGAAGCATATGGTAAAAGAGATGGAGATCAAAGTCATATTTTAGAGAGCAAAATGCAAAGAGAACAAGACAGATATTGTAGTGGGTTTGTATTTTCTTGAGGAAAGTATATTTTTGCAGTTGTTGCTAAAAAAATTTTCTTACCACTTCTGTTTTGCCAGCTCATATCTTCTGAGAACTCCTGATTACTTTGTACCTTTGGTATTGTCTTACTCTGTAGATCTATTATTCTGCAGAAAAACTGTAATTTGTTCAACTTCTGGGGTTTCAAATGAAGTTCTAATTTGGTGTCATTGTTAATGATGAAATGTGAAACAGAAAAGACACCAGTAGATTTTCAGATGCTGGCTTAGTTATATAAATGTTAATAATGGAAACTATGAGTTCGATTTTCTATGCTGATATTATATTTGTGTAGATATGAGTGAGAAAGAATACAAGTGCCAGTAAATGATAATGAATTCAATTTTTCTTACTATTTAACATTACCTTATTAAGATTGCTGTCTGTGGTTTTTGTTACTCATCTGCAGAAGTCCAAAATAACTGATTGACATGAAATTTGAATGCTTACAGGTATAAAAGCTTAATTTTATACATGATAAGAAAAGTCCTAAGAAATGCTGTGTGACTATGGAAGACCTGTCATTGAAGGATCAGAAACACAAGTAAATTTCTGGGTTCTCATTGTTAGAGCAATACTTTCATTCAAATCTATTTTATTTGTAACTTTGGGACTAGAAAAGCACATAAAGAGGTCAGACCAGGATGTGGAAGTACACGAAATGAAAAGAAGGCATATGAGAGAAATCCTCATGTTCCTTTAGCCAGAGCTAGAAAATGCAAGGTGTATTCTATATAGATCTTGCCAATGAAATAATCTGGTTATTTTTTAACTTGTAATTTAGGATGAGATTATAGTCTCATACTTTATTATGACAGCTAATGAAAAGTTATCAGGGGACAGTCTTTAACTTTCACAATTCTGTCAGCATCAAAGTGCATCCATCAGCTGGAATTGGATGGCTTGAGTTTTATGGCAAATTGAGGTCAGGAAAAGATTTTATAGTTCTTGCATTAAACTTGTTGATTTTGGTTTGCTCCCCTGTGACCACTTTTTAAGCATGTGCTCAGATAAACCTCCTACATTCTAAGGAGATATATGCATATATGAACAATTATCAGCCCCATTTTCTGTAGCCTGCAATAATCAAGAGTAATCTGATAAAAACCCCTTGCTTCTCATCTCAACATTTTCTACAATTATAACATGGTTTTGAATCTCTAGTTCTACTTTAAACAATAATCCATTTTCTTGGGCAGGTAAAGTAGGGCAATATGCAAATAACATTGTGAGTGTGTTTCCTAACCTTCCTAAACATTTAAATTGATATTTATAAGCATTCTTTCATCATTGGAGGTAATGGTTAAATAGATTGCTGCTTTGATTGGCATGACAATCTGAAATTGTGCAGAAATACATTTTCTAATTAGAAAACACTTTCCAGGTTAAAGGTTTTATTTAATATGAGAATTATTTTTTACCTTACCAATGCTAAATCCTTTATAGTAAATAATTTTAAGAATGTTATTAAGGTTCCATATTGGTTTTCTTCATAAACAAAAAAAAATATTTTTGCAAGTTCTTTGTTCTCTCCTCAGAGGAATTTTTCAGTTGTGATGACTTGGACCAAATGGTTCTGTGCATTTTCCAGCTAGCATTCAGGTAGGATAAGCATGAGACTAACAAATTCATTTTCATATTAATCAGAATGAAGTTGAAGCCAAACCCAGCATAAAAATCAATGAATTAGAACTGATAATTTTGAGGGTGTCAGAACACAATATTAATGAGCAGATAATATAAAGAACTAGAAAACAAACAAAAATTAATTTCTTTTTCTGTCCATAGGTTTTTGGCTATGGTCATTTCAATCAGAATATTTGACAGGCTTTTGAGTCAGAACAATATGCACACTTCAGGGCCATGGGCCCCAGATTATGCCTTTCTGCTCTTGAGGAAGATGTAAACAAGCTGCTTTTAGTAATGTTTTTTCTATTGTTGGAGTGAATAAAACTGCGGTTGCAAACACAGCTGAAAGATAGGATGGGTTTTAAATACTTTTGTTCCTGCTGAGCCATTACCAACACCTGCAGTTAAAATAATTATTTCAAATGTTTTTCTTTTTAAAAGAAGGAGTAGTTAGCAATAGACATGTCTTGTTATGGTAAATTAACATCTGCACTTAATATGATTCCCCTTGGTTGTAAATATCCTGAATTAAAGCTTGTTATCTCCTTTGGAAAGTATGTTTTATGATTTCACCTGTTTGTACAGAGATAATTAAACATTTCACTGAAATACAGGTTGGATGACTATAATCTTATTTTAGCCCTCTCAGAAATTATGGAATATTTTTACAGCAAATATTGTGAGCATTTAATTAAACCCTATTCTGAAGGAAAGCAAGCATAACTGGTGAAGATAGCAAAAATGGATTAGAGATTCTGAGATTGAAGAGAAGAGCTGAATATAAGAATTTGCTATCTAAATTAAAAAAAAATTAAAAAATAATTTTCTTAATCTAAAACACAAAAATTAAAACAATTTATATTCTAGGGATAAAAAAAGAAAACCAGGAAAAGATGTGGAATAAGCAGGACAACTCTTTGCCTTATTTTAACAGAGGGTTTGATTAAAATGGAGTTACTTGGTTTATATCATTATCAAAATAGCTAAAAAGGATGCATAGTTTCTCTACATGCAAATCCTCTAAAAATATTAGGAGTTGAAGAATTTCTTTTAGAATGTTACAACTTCAAATTATTCTTATATGTCTTGTCTTTGACCATGCATTGTAACTTGACCAGAGCAGAACTTTTCAAGCAAGCTCTCAGTTCAGTGGTATTTTCCACTTGCTGTCAGAATTCAGATCTATCAGAGTAAGCTCTCAAAATAAATTGTTAGTTTATGTATCAGAAGAAGCTTTATCAGCTTGACTTCTGGTGCAAAATTATTTGAAACCTTTGATGACCTGAGGCTAGAGTGATTTATATCAGAGGAAGAAGTTGATCTGTGTTGTAAGTTCTCTCCTAGGTTTTATTCCTACTTTGCAGATATCATTACACAAACCCATCAGTATTAAGAGCTTAAGACAATCACAGAATCACAGAATGGTTTGGTTTGGAAGGGACCTTAAACATCATCTAGTTCCAGCTCCCCTGCCATGGAGAGGGACACTTTTCCCTAGATCAGGTTTTACAGAGCCCATCCAACCTGGTCTTGAACATTGTGTTCCACTGTATCCATCTGCTCATTCCCATTTCCTGAGTGTGTAATGTCACATACTTTTGACTGCATAGATATTTTTTGGTCAGGGTGTGAACAACATACCGGAGCTGATATCGAAACATTTTAAAATTTATTTATTGCAGATACTGCAGTGTCTAAGACGCCTCCACAGAATAAAAGCAAACACTTAAAAAATTTGTGGACTACATGCCCAGAATGATATTTTCCTCTAAGGGATGCCTAAAACTCCTCACTATTGAAAGGAAAAAGATGTAAGAATTACTTTAGTTAAATTATTATCTGTGGTTTTTTCTCATCTGTGCACCTGATTAAAAAAAAATCCTCTGGCAGAATATAGATAATATTAAAAGAAATGAAATAGAGGAGCTCCTTTTAAACTACTGCTGGCTGCCTATTTTATTTTTTTTACAGTGGTGTTTCTGGTAATAAGGGATTTGGAAGGGATATTTGGGCAAGTTTCTTTTCAAAGCATGGAGTATTTCACTGATCTCCTCAGCATCATTCATTTTCTGACCACTGCATTCTGGAATGCCATCCTCTCTCATTCAATTCTCCTGCCTAACATTACACACATTTAACTAGATTGTTCAAGCTAGTCTCACCTTTCCAGGAGTTTCTACTTTTCTGAAAGATCAGAGTAGTGCAGCACACTTGCTCCCAGAGAGTGCTTGTGAGTGATGCTGCACAAATCCCTGCCTCTGAGATTGAGGGCATCACCCCTATTATAAAGCAGCTATTGTAGGGGACCAAGGTTAGCTTCTGTCACCTGTGGCTGGGTCTCCCCCATCACAGTGTGAATGCAGCATTGTCGAGACTTTGGGCAGATCTCTGCTTCTCATGTTTAATTTTGCTCTTTTTTTCCCTCTCAGTGAATTCTGATCTGTGGTCCTTTGACTGCTATGTGCCCCAGAGCTGCCACTACAGGCACCCAAGCTCTGCCAGTGTCAGCTACAAGAAAGGTCAATATTTTCTTTTAAGGCACAGTGATGATCATAATGGGGTAGGCTGTATTTCAGGATTAAAGAAAAACAATTCTTAAACCATTGGTCTTATTTATGGGCTGAGGCTAGCATTATTTTATTCAGCTCATAAAAACTGACTGGAGAACGGTGAAGGAGGCAATTAAAGGGAGGTATTTAAAAGTTCAAGCCACTAGGGCTTATGTCCCCTCTATTCTGAAGTAAAGCATTTCTTTTTGATTTCAAGAACTGCTTCAGTCAATTGCAAGTCTACAAATATAATGATTTTTGAAGGGCATTTCTGATGGCTTATATCAAAATTGGCAGGCATCAAACACTTTCTCCAGCTTGTGTAATAGAACTGTGCTCTCTTTAACTCATCTATGATTTAACTGATGTGTGAAAGACCTTTAACACCTATTGCCCCCTATAAACAATTACTAAAAAAACCCCAATCTCAAAGTAAAACAAAAAGAAGAAGAACATGTTCTATTAAAATATGTACTCCGTTACTCGTGATTTTCTTGGAGAGACTTTTTTTTTGTTTGTTTCAATTAATTTTCAAATATAAGCACATAACAACATTTCAGTATTTTTAAGAACCCACAGAATTTATCATGAATAGTCAGTATTTTTCATCAACTGAGTGTTCATGGATTACTTTGAGGCAAAAACAAACAAGTATAATTTTGTTGAGTTCATAATTAAAAAACCCACACATTTCATATTTATCCTAACACAACAGGACACAGCTTTTTGGAACTAAGCTCCAAAATTTCAGAATAAAGGCAGAATGAGATGGAAACAAAATGAATAACCTGTGGGGATGCTTGTGCCTTCTTTACTGATATTTGTTAAAAGGAAACCGTCTTGTTTAATTTAAATTTAAACTTGGTAGCAATCTTCCAGACATATCAGTTGAAGGGTTTGAGAGGATAAATTCCTTTCAAGACAGCTGAGCAAAAACCAAGGGTTCTGATGATACTGAGTGATTTGAAAATGTTACCCATTCTTCTTAGAGATGACAAGATTTTTTTTAACCATGCTATCAAGGAAGTGTTCACTGTGAACAATTCACCTTGAACTTTTTGTGCTGTTACAGTGACATATGTTTAACATCAAGTTGTTTTGCTGCTTCATGGACACAACAAAATCTTTTCTAAAGCCTTGGAAAACAGACAGAGAGATGTGATTTTACATAATCCAAATGCATCTTTATCCCCAGCAGACTCAACTTTTATAACACTGTTTTAATGAAATATTATTAGTTGTTACAATACCATTTAATTAGAATTGGCATGATCCTTAAATCAAATAAAAGTTTTTAATTTGATTTAAGTAAACAAAAATGGTGTTTACTTTCTAATTTTTTTTTAAATAACAGCTTTAGGTCAGGGCTTTGGGTGAAGTACAGTGATGATTTAATATCATTTATGTAAGGTATCTTTATGATGAAGTGCTGCATGAATTTTTTTGCCTGAAGATATAGCTTTGTTATGAATACATACATGTGTGTTTATGTATGACTGAGACCAGTTGAATCAGAAGCTAATTTCTAAAATCCAATCTTTTAAATAAGAATGTAGAGTGTATTAACTTGAGTATAATATTCAATGTATTTTTGAAATGTGATTCAAGCTTATGAATATATGTGATAGGATTTTACTGATATCCTAAAAGCCAGGCAACTCTTTGAACATGCCCAGACTGTCTGAAAAAAAGGACAGGGTGATTTTGCATTATTCTGTCATTGATTGCTAAAAGCAGACTAGTTGTTCCTCTTGTTAGTCTAAATTTTAAAGAAAAATAAGAAGTCCCTGCCTTGACTGCTAAAATTAATTCTTTTTTTTGGCACTGTGTTGAAAAGGCTACATCT
Source organism: Ammospiza caudacuta (assembly GCF_027887145.1). Lineage (NCBI taxonomy): Eukaryota > Metazoa > Chordata > Aves > Passeriformes > Passerellidae > Ammospiza > Ammospiza caudacuta. Next base: position 38,172,806 of record NC_080598.1, on the reverse strand, counting down.
AAGTCTTTTTTCTCTCAGGAAATCAATTATTTTTCCACTGTTTAGTACCTCGCCTAGCAGACTGCATGCCACCCTGGCTCACAGTCCCAGCCTTCACCGCCACTTTATTCGTACAGCTTCTCATAGACCATGTTCATCCCATCATTTGCCCTTAGCCAGCCTGTTCCTGCAGAGACCTCTGCAAAAAGGCTCAGTGTGGCAACACGTGGCTGCCATACTTGAGGCAGCATCTGCCTTGAACTTTCCAAACTGCAGGCTTTTGGCTCGTCCTGCGCAGATTCGTGTAAACTTTGCAAATGTCAAGAACAGCATGTAGGAAAAGTTTTGTACCCTGTTTTGTAATGCCTTTTTCTGGTTGCAAATATTGAAGTAAAGACAGGAAACACTATGAATTTTAATTTCCTTCTGGTTCTAGTTCTTTTCTGTTCAGACATATGGAGGAGGTTATTGAAATTCTGATTCTGCAAGTTTCTCTTGTCATCACTTGAAAAAAATTTTAGTAATGGAAAAGCCGTATTAGTTGCAGGACATTCTACCCACATCTTTACTTAAGCAAGACTCGATTCCATGTACATCCCAAATATTCTTGCAAACTTGCTTCATAAATTTTTAGAGTAGAGAGATTATACTAGCTCTCAGGAGATGGTAAAACATTTGCAGATTTTTTTTCTGGCTTATTCTGAGGCTTTTCCACATTGTATATAGTGTCTGTACAAGAACAGAGGGTTTAACCTGTCAAAATTTAAGCTGAAAGTCAAAATCCCAGATCCTTCCTTGTTATCTACTCAGTAGAATATCTGATGGTACTTCAGGGAAGCAGAAATAGCTAAAACTCTTTTCTACCTTTTAGCCTCAAGACTGTATGAAACTTAGAGGGATGTTGTGCAGGTGGGAGCCCATGTTGTGAGAAACAGTTGCCAGTGCCTTAAGAACCCAGATGAAAGTTTGATTTTTCATGGAGAAGCAAAATTAGCAAAGGACTAGTCAGGTGTTTTGCCTTTACTGCCTATTAGCATTTGCCAGTAAGTAGAAGACCTGAACAATCTATCAGATAGGCTTGTTTCAACTCATGGGCAATATCCCCTTAAACAGTGAAGATGGTGGTTCCCAAAAGTTTAGGAAGATCAAGTCTTAGCTCTCAGTTGTGAGAGCTGATGGAGGAGCTTGGACCACAGTGAAGACCCAGTTAATAACCAGGAGAGAGTTGGTGCTTTATTGAAATTCAAATGCACAGGATACTTGGAATTCTCTTTCACTTTGTAACACATCACAATTTTGTTACAAACCCATTTCCTGCAGGAAAAATATTAGAAGGGTCCCTGTAATCCAACAAAATATTAGAAGGGTCCCTGTAGTCCACCTCCTTTTGCTGAGGAGGTGTGGTGACTGTACCAGCACCGTGCTGTTCAGTTTGTTTCTGCTTAGTTTTTTAAATTCATACTTACCAACTGGATCTTCATATTTAATTAATATCAGTGCACTCTTTAATAGGTACATTTAAGTTCTTTGGGACCATTTTAATGAGATATTATTAGCAGCTTCAGAACTGCTTAATTAAAATGCTGGTATGATCCTTTAATCAAATAAGGGGTTTTGAACACAAAAATGTTTACTTTCTATGCTAATTTTTAATAACCCCAAATCATGACTTCAGATAAATTGCTACAATGCCTTTAGCAATATAGATATAAAGCATTCTTTTAATGAAGAATAGCTGTATGTAATTTTTTCTTTTAAGATAAGGCTTTGTTATGAATACATATGTCAGAGTGTAATGTGTGTGTTTATGTATGACAGAACCCAGATCACTTCCATCAGTCAGTGAGGGACAGTCAGTGAACAGCACAGTCATCAGCGTGCTTGTGGCTGTCAGATTTGTTTTGTCTGGTGTGTTTTCTCTTGGAGTTTAGGTTTACCTCACTTAGCTGTAACAATAACTGTTTAATGACCAGGTGGCTGTTTTCTAGTTTTAGTTCTATTTACCTTTGTATAACTGTGTGGAATAATTATTGTTTATAGTCTTGGTGCTAGCAGACATTAGAAATATGGGGTTTGATGATGATGCAGTGTAAAGGACTTATAGGTTAGGGTTGACAGCAGAGACCTTATAGGTGTGAGCACAGCTCCATGAATATCCACCAGTGGACAGTTGCTGAAGGAAATACAAACTTAGAAGCTGAACAAAGGTAATTTTTGGGTAACAGAAAGTGTGAATAATAATATCTAACACATAAAATGCACCTTATAAAGGAGAATTGTTTGTAACTGAAGTTATGAACCAGTAAAAAAAGATCAATGTCTAAAATGTGTTAAAACCCCTTAGAAAAGTGTGCCCAAGTGACCACTTTCCACTTGGGAAAATGAGTGAGGAGAAAGGGAAAACTGTCAATAGCAACATCCTGTGCCTGTATCAATATCACCACACTCCTCCTGCTGAAGACATCAGTGTTCTGCCATATTTCCAAACATTTTCCCTTTTCACCAAATCTGTTGACTTTAAGATCAAGGAGCAGTGGAAGGGTGGAGAGAACACCAAAAAAAAGGAGAGGTATATGATGGGAGGTCTTGCTGGGTAACATCTTTTAACTGTAGTACCATTAAGCAATTCTTTTTTTGTTTCAAGTGTGTTCCTACCTCTGTAACTGAACTAATAGTAGTAGTGGTTTGTTGTATTTTGGCTGTGCTTAAAATTTTTTTAAATTACACTAAAGGTAAATTTTTTGCCTGACGTTTTATCTGTAACAGGTTTAATGAGGTTTAAGGAAGTTAAATTGTTTTGCATCTACATTACGGACACACAAAATGCTAATGCAAAGTATTTTTACCAAAGGTTTGGCCCCAACAATAGAAATCATTCAATCCTTTTGTTGAGGAGGCATGATGACTGTGTAATGGCACCATCCTAATAAGTTCCTTTCTGCTTAGTTTCCTCAACTTGTAATTGCAAACTTGATTTTAAAAAATTAATTAATGCACCTTTTATAAGTGTATTTAAGTACTTTGGCTTTTGGAGTAAGTGCTGTGTTGAGCAAATGTAGAGAAGTATTGCTAGATTGATTTTTTCTTCAGGAGTTTTCTCTGTTATCCTGCCAACATTTGCAACTAAGAACAGATTATCTCTTCCTGTTACAATAGCAATCACTCTCTAATTTATGTCCCTGCTTCTTCCAAAGAGCAATTAATAAAGCTAAAATAAAACCTGCATAAGTCGTACCTAAGGTGTCTAGCATGGATAAACAAATTGCAAAAAAATGCAGTTTTCTTATATCTCAGTAAATATGTGCAGCAATACAAAATGGGGAGCTTGGGGATACGGTTATCAAATGGTCAGGATCTTAAATTTACTACATGTTAGCATGGTTAAGGCAGGAAATAAAAGCTATTTATGACATGGTGGGATGTGTAGTCCCTACGTTTCATGAGCATTTGAGAGTATTATGAAAAGAAACCTGTTGATTATTGGATATGGAGACCACCTGTATTAAATATTTGTAGAAATCTATGGCCTATCTATTCCACATAAAAATCTCTGCATCATGGCTAAAGTCAACACATATATTCACATTAGTTGCTCCAGCACTAAGCCTAGGTGCAAACACCACATTTCTATAAAATTATGTGAGTAATAGAGATAGGAAATAAAAAAGTATATTGGAAAATGGATATATATATTTAGTTTTTAATAAAATAAATAGTTCAGTTTTGATAATGGTTTTATTTATTAATTGACATGAATGTTTAGAAAATATTGAACAGTGAAACAAGGAAAAATGTTTTATTTGAAAATGAAGTAGAAAAGTATTTTTAAATGAAGAATCAAGATTTCCATTTACAAAATTTAGGAAAAAAACCTGTTGTATAACTCCTGACAAATGGAAAATTTCTGGTGTTAGTTATAGTAGTGGTGAACTCTGTTTACCATTGCAATACTATTGCTCACTTCTAGCTTGAATTTATCTATTCTTATCCTACTGAGCTGAAACATTTGTGTATCTATTTGTGACTCTAAGAAACTTTTTGTATGATAAGAGAACAAACTGTCTTTTGCTGAAAAGTTTGTGGCATCCTCACATACACTTTTCAGTTTCCTCTGAATATTTCTCTGCTTTTCAATATTTTAAAAATAATGATAGGATTCAATATTCCAATATCTATCTCACCTGCTTCATACAAAGGAATAAAGTCTCATCTATTTGGCTACTAGCTAGTTTCTTATTCATTTACTGCTGACCTGTGTTAAGGTCTTGGTTGCAACCTTACAGTTTAAGGTCAGACTTAGTTATTCACCACAAACTCCAAATCCTGGAATTACTGCATCAAGATAGAGTCCTTCCATTCCCGCCTGTAAAGTTTTAACTTCAGTACTGTTTAAAGAGGCTTTTGACCTTGAACAGGCCTTCAGTGTAGAATTACATCTACCATTAATCTGAATAGTTTTCTATTTCAGCCTTCAATTTTCACATGCACTTCACTTATGAAATCAATTTTTGTATGTCTTAAGGTATATTAATTAATGTCTTATTCCAGGATTGTATCAGTGCAATATCTGGCAATTAGGAAATATCAGGCAGGGAAAATGTCTTTTGTGACCTTGAATAGCCCAGTATTTATTGTTCTTCAATACTTTATAATGTTTTGTGGGATAGTTTTGGAGTTGGTCACACTCAAAATCTCATTTTACTGTGCATGTGACTGGACCAGCATAATTTTGTCATTTCACATTTTAGACCTCTCGTATGTTGGTTCATTTTCTCTCTCTGTATCCTGATCTCCCAAAAATGTGCAGCAAGGCTAAATTTTTTCACATTATAAGTCATTCCTATAATACCCTTTCACTCTGCTGACTTTACATGGTGGCAGATTTGGCTAAACAAGTGTATAAATGAGGATGCATAGAGGAGAATTTTCTTAGGCATTTCAATATCTTCATTTTATTCATCTTTTCTGCTCATGGTGGATTTATAAAGGGAGGTCAATATCCCATGAACTTAAGAGCTTTCATTAATTTTACTTTTTTTGTAAAGAAACAATGTAATAACACAGCAGAGCTGAGGGAATGAGATTATAGTCCTGAACCCATTGCCTTTGCAATTAAGCTCCTTGAATTACTTAGTTTTCAGTTCTGTTAAAATTTAAAAGATTGTGACAGACTGAAGCATGAGGACTCGCCTATCATTGCAATTTGTGAAGAACTATCCAAAGTGCATGTTTATAAAATAAAAGTAATATCTACATAGTATAATATTATTGCATCAATGCTTTCAAATGACATATCAGAAGTTCATGGGCATCTACAAGAGAGGTAGATTAATATTGCATAAAAACATCACAATGGAGGCTCTGTAGACTGCATAGAGGCAATATTTGGCAGCTAGATTTTCAGTATATCAGTGTGGGTAATATCCATGAATGAATATTGTTGTCTAGTGATCTGGTTATAAATAATGAAGAGTCATGACCAAGATGTGCTCCAACTTGGGATCCCACCCCTGAGGTGAGCTTGTGAATACCCAAAGTCTGAATCATACTTTTCTGTCTTGCCCTGTGAATGTTTAAGCAGTTACATTGAACTACTTTATATGGGGAATATCTCAGTAAAATCCCCTTGGCAGAATCACTTTCTCTAAATAACACAGAGAAGTGATTTTAATTCAGGTCTCAAACATAACATATATGATTTAGAGTACATCCTCAACTAAGAAAAATGAGATAATGCTTTTCATGTCAGATTTTATGTGCTTATTATTTATTTACACTTAACATTGAAATTAAGTAAGCATTTTATATTGGAAAATGATAAAGAAGTTTCTAGTCTAGCTAAAACATTAATTGCTTTTAATCTGACGGTCAAATTAAAAAAATAAAAAAAAAATTTCTATGCATAGTAAGAATGAGCTACATCTAGCCGGTTCATGCGCAGCCCACATCAGCCACGGCTGCTCACGTTAGGAAGGCAGTAGTAACTGGCCATTTCATTGCTCAGGAGGAAGGCTGATGAGGTTTCCATAATACACTGGGAGTGTTGAGAGTGTGGGTTTGGACACTGGTTGGTCAAAAAAAACCTCAAGGCACAAAGACTCTTGACTTGCAGTATATCTCACTGATTATGTAGATTTATTGTAAATTACTGGTTTTGAGGATCATTTACAGAATAGGAGTTCATGGGATTAATATATTTTACAATTTGCGATAAAATCACAAATCTAATTAGTTTCTTATATTTCTGTGCTTTAGTAAGGCTGTTAAAGAGACACTTTTTAGAGTTTAAGTATTCTTTTAAAAGTATAATTCATGAGATCTTCATAATGAATGGAAGTTTGCCTCCATTTTAAATATCAGTATTCTGCTTAATATGACTTACCTTCCACACTTCCTTATTTGTTCAGAACAGACAGGAAGACACCAGCTGTTGCAGGAAAACTGCTCAGCTCATGCAGCTTAAATCAAATCATGATCAAAGTGGTTTATTGATTCATCACTGACATGCAATTAACCAGCAACCAGTGAACTACATATTCATCCTCTGTATCAGCCACACAGCAGACAAATGAAAATACAAGGTACTTGCAAGCCATTAAAAAGCATTACAAATTTCTAGGCAACCTTGAAAGTTAACACCAAAATGTCCTATGCACCCCCTGCTTTGCTCCATCCCTGGCAGGGTGGGCAGCCAGCACTGGGCACGTGCCTTCTTCCCTGGCTTGCTGGGAGGGGTGAGTGCTCCTGCTCTCTGTCCCCTGGCAAAGCCCCCTCCCCAGGCACACCTGGCCTGGCATGCTGCTCCTGTTAGATCCTCTCCCTGCCTGCTGCCACTGCTCCACTGGGAGGCTGCTCAGCCTGGCTCTGCAGGGTGGCTTTGAGGGTGCTGCACCACTCCTCCAGTTTGTGCTCCAAGATCTTTCTCCGCAGTTACAAATTTTCATACTTCATGTTTCTTTTGAAACTGTCTTCTTTTTGATTTCAACCTTGAAGTTCCCCAGTTTATGTTTGTATCCACCTGACAGTTCTTTATCTTGGTCAAAATGACGTCTCAGACATTGTGGGGTGCTCTATATAAATATTCTGCTCACATTTGTGTTTCTGCCCCAGCAGCTGGTCCTATCTGAGCTGTAAAAATTAGGTTTGGGCTGTGCAGGTGCTTCCATGGTCAATTAATGTATAGAATTGAGACAAAATACTCGTATGTGTAGTACAAGGAAAAACTGTCACCATTGGAGCATCATGGCAGAATCGATTTATCTGTTTTAATGAGCATTAACTGAGAGGCCATCAAGTATGAAAGCAGTGATGTGCAAATTAAAAAAGATTATTATCTGCAAGAAAAAATGGCTGGGATCAAGAAATCTCCTAAAATAACAACTGATCAAAACAAATATGATTTGACAGAGTCACTTATCATCTACTTCAAGTGATTATAGTTTCTATTGATTATAATGAAAGAAAAATGGAAGATTTACTATATTATTTGTAGGGAAATTATATTGAGCTTGTGAAGTGGAAAGAAAGCTTTGTCATTGTATAAACAGTGAGTAGCCGCTCTTGTCTGTCATCTTTGTTTCTTTTTCATTCCTGGTACTTAATGTTTTATAGCAATTTTTCTAATAAAAATCTGTGTTTTTTTTTAAAGCAATCAAGTTTTCTGTGTGGGACTTCTTTATTTTTTAAGGGAAATAACTTCTTATTGAAGTGTAAGAGAATCAGGAAAGATCAGTAGTAGAGCTTATGTTTAAGGATTGCAGATTTTAAGGAAAAAACACATTTTTTCATTTGTCATTATAGTGGCAGAACTAGAACTGGATCACAGTTTTTCACGAAACATTGGCATTAGAAAAGTTTAATTTGTGGATGTTTTACACAGGTGTATATATTAATGACATAAAAAAGTTGGTGGAACAGGAATCACTTGCCAAGGATGAAATTTCTCATAAAATATTTGAGATACACCCATGTCAGTGTTACCTGTTGATCAAATAAGTGCCAAACCCCCTGTGGGCTAGAATGTAAGAAAATGAAGATAGTGCAGAAGGCAGTCTCACCCCTGAGGAGTTGCAGCTGCACTAATCACCAAAGATTAGCAACAGGCCTGCCCTTAACAGGCCACATCTGTGTCCAATGAGAAGATGAATCCTGTAAAAGAGTGGCTTAGCTGGGTGAGGAGAGAGTTGGAGTTTGTTGGCTGTGCTGTGAAGAAGGAGTCTGCGCTGTGAGAAGGCATGGGGCTTTTGCAATAAGATGACAACAAAACCCAAGACCTCGTTCTCCTTTATTCAATGCAATGACCGCTGTACACTGCCCATAGCTGTCCAATTTCACTGGCCATTGTGTTTGCATTGCAGTGGCCCAGCGCTGCAGAGACTGGGGGCAAACAATCCAAGCCAGGCTGTGGAAGGATCAGATACAACCAGACTGGGAGAAGTGGGTTGGAGAGCAGATTCATCCAGTAACATGCATTTGGCTGGTTTCCATGCCACATCCACCTGGCCCTCGTGAAAGCTGCAGCTGAATTTATCTGACCATACACAGCTCAGAAAACTAATAGTTGAAATGAACTTGATGCTACTTCTTTCCAAATGCAGGGACAGGTACTCTTAATTGTATAGTTGTTTCCAAGACCTAAAAATTGAAGCAGCATTGCAAAATAATAAAAATTACAGGTCCTTTTAAATTGATTTATAGTTACACTTCTGGAAACATGGTTTTACATTAATTGAGATGGTGATTTGATAACTGCTTCAATGTGTTGAAAAGCAATGAAATTTGAGGGAAGGGGAAAAATATTTTCTAAATGTCTCTTCTTTGAAACTTGAAAAATTATATATATATATATAAAATAATAGATATTAAATGAATTAGAAAATGGTAGAGTATGCTTTTCTTAGCCCACAAATCCCTTTTTTTTTTTTTTTTTTGTAGGGGAAAAGATATTTTTCTATTTTAAAAGAATTATTGTTTCTTATTTTAAAAGGTTAGTTGATTCGAATAAGAATCTGCATTCTGATTGTATGGTTAAGCCAAAAAAACCACAGCTAAGTGTTTGAAATGTTGTTTTATCTTAAAGGGAAATATTTCATCATTCCAGAAAGGAAGAAAAATACTAGTTTGTTTTTCATGTAATTTTATTTTAAGTATACAAATGTGTTATCCAAATTTTGAGATCAAAAATACTTTGCTTTGGGTAGGAAGTTCATTTGAATCCCCTTTGCTCTCATTGCTTTCAATGCTCACTGTTGTGTTTGTATTTTAAACAACATCAATGCAATGACATTGTCAATGTGGTGGGCTGGCTTTGGATAGTGGGTAAACTCCAATCCAGACATCCCCTCATTTCCCCCATTTGAAGGTGACTGTGAGTGACTCAGGGCAGACCCTGACATCCTTCCACACAGAACATTCCTGCAGTATCCATGCTACCAAAACCTAAAATCTAGGAGCAAATTTTGTACCTGATCCTGCACAGTTGTTCTGACATAGAGAAAGAATAATCAAATATTGTGGATGAACATGTTGAGTAGAATTTTTATGATAAATCAGTGCAAATGCACAAGAAAGAAGACTTCCAGACACACTATGGCAAATTGCACACAATGAATTTTGCTTGTAGATTTCAGGTATTTTTACACAGGGCAATAGCTGGAAAGAATTTCACAGCAGCAGAAACTTCAGACTAGGCTAACATATTATTGTATCTTACTCTAAGAAAATTAATAAAATTCTATGGCATCCTTTATCTCTGAAATTCAGGAGTCAATAATTATCCTTTTTATCAGTGACACTGACAAGTAAATCTCAGTCTAGACTTTAATACCCACTCAAAAAGAGTCCTGATTATGTTCTTACATGTCTATCCTCTTCTCTCTTCACATTATTAAATCTGGGTACATTTGACTATTGCTCTGCGTTTGTGGTAATGCAATATAAAGGATGATTTTGAACTTTATCCATTTCAGAAGGCTGACATGCCTGAAGAAAAGATATAGAGCACATACTATGTCATGCTTTCAGAACAGTGAAAATGGAACATACATGAGGCTATAAATGCTATAAAACCATCTGCTCTGATTCCTTACTTTTGGAGAAAGATTCTTCAAAAACAAAAAATTGACTTTCAGGGGGAGATATGTTTCCAGTTTTCAGTGTCTCAGAAATCTTCCTTTCAAAATATTGCTTGAGATACCTAAAAGTCTGCAAAAAACTGCCGGAACAAAGCTATCAAGTGTCTTTCTCTCTCACTCGTAAAAGTGAAATAAGGTCTGTACTGTGCTACCTTCAACCAGTGGGAGCAACTGTGTTTCAGGGAGTTAATGAGAGGCTCAGAGAGGGGTAAGGAAAGTAAGGCCTGGGCACAGCTCTCTTCACATTAGTACTGACTGCAGTGTCCAGCCCCAGGCTGACGGATATGCTGTCCCTTTTTCCACAGGGCCGTACAGGGTGGAGACGTGACAAGGAAACTGGCCATTGTCAGCTCATGTGAAATCACAGTGAAGGTCACACGTCTGCAGTCTTCTCTGTGATATAGCTGGTGTCAACACTTCTTCTCACTGCTGCTTTATCTCATTTAAAACTGCAGTGCCTGGCTTCCCTGAGGACTTTCGGCACGGTGGCTAATGCATGTATTACAGTATAACCTCACTCTTTTTTTTTTGACAGCACAGACAAAGCATTGAAAGCACCTATTTGGAAGAGTAGAAGACATTTGAACTTCTGTCCTGTCTGGGAGGTTTCACTAAAGTAGAGGATCATTCATTTTGTAGACAATTTTGAAAATCCTATGGTAAAAACTGTCAGGAATTCACTTTTCAGCTAGTGGGCAAACTTTTTCTTGCAATGAATGACTGTACTGAGAAAATATTCCATTTGTATAGCTTGCTGCTTCTTTTACACAAATATTTACAAGTGAGAGGTTTTTCCTTCAGAACAAATCTGTTCTTTCTACTTCATGTTCAACTGAAGTCATAAAACACTAACATGCATCACAATTTCTAGCTGGCAAAAAAATTGTGGTTATCATTCATTCAAGCTTGGACAAAGGACAAAAATGTGAAGTTTTTAAGGACTTAATGTTATGTTTTTTTAAAGGACTTTTTTTCCAAATTTTTTTGAGTGCCTCATGAAGCATGAACTTCATAACTTCTGTGTTACTCAAGGATGGATGGATATTCAATAGGCTAATATTTACCAGGTTAGAAAAAGATTCAAACCGTGTGAATATTTGTTCATTCCTGTTGGCTTAACGAAACTGACAGTCGTGTCACATTTTATCGTGACATGCACCAGACAAGGAACAGCATTTAAAAAGCCAGTTCAAAGCAGCATGTCATGTACAGCAAAAACTGTAAGGAGATATTGTCTGACTTTGAATGGGTGGTAAAAAACTCTACTGCCTTCAGATTTTCTTTAGTAAGAAATGTCTTATGCCCAGCATTTGAAGCATATTGAAAGTTGCCTGGCTTTCTGCTGCAATATTTTCTTGTTTTACTAATTCCCTGGGTTTCACCGTACCAAGTTGTATTAACAGCTTGCAGTTGTAATGGCATGGTTGAGAGCCTCTTCATAAAGATTATGGGACAAACAGGTACAGTGGGTGCCACTGTGAGAGTTTACTATAACCAACCCCACCAGGATGATGACACTGATGAAGGTGTCCTCCTCCTTCAAGGAACAAAGGGGTACCTCTAAATCACCTGCCCCTATCCTTTCTGGGGACTTTTGCCAGGTGTAGGGTGGGAATGCCACACAGCTGGTACAAACAGGCTCAGAAGATAACTAGAACATCTGGATAATAACTTCATGGTGCCTGTACTGAGAGCGATGACCGGCGCAGGTTCCCTCCTTGGTTTGATGCTTGTTAAGAGCAAAGGCGTCATGAGCAAAGGGAGTGGCAGTGCTCTTGGCCACGGTGTCCATCAAGCAGTTGAATTTAAAATCTCTGGTGGCAGGAGCAAAAGTGGCAGCAATGCTTTAACCCTGGACACAAGGCAAATGGACTGCTAAGATCCCCTGGGAAAATGCCTTTGAAGGTTCATCAGTGCTGATCATGTTTTCTATGTAGTTTTTCAGTAAAAATATTGCAGGTTCTATTTTTTCAATTGACTTAAATAAAGAGTAAAATTTCCCAGTTGATATCTAGTTTTAATATTCAAATAGTCATTAAAATGCAGACTTTGTGTTCAATTCTGTGGTGCTCTTATACTGGCTGTATGTCTTTGGTATGTTCCTCTCACTTTTTTTCACTCTGTGATGTAAAACAACAACCTCCAAAAATTGCATGAGAGCTGTATCCATGTCAGTAGTGATACATCTTTTCTCCAAAACCATTGTCCAGTCTTTTGTATTTGAAAATGCCTTTGGTTGAAGGTAATTATTCTGCATTTCTAGGTCATAGTTTGCTATAATGAAAAGGGAGTAATGTAGGATGAGCCTTGAGCCTAATTCCAGAAAAAATCACCTTCAAGCAAGTTCTACCAAATGGTGAACATTTGCTCTATTTGTAATTAGTAGGAGGGAAGGGGAAAAGGAAAGTGTCATTTTTCTCTGAGTGTGGATTACTTACAGACATTCTGTTTCCTACTACCAAGGTCTTGTGGTAGCTCTTTTTTTTCCATTACCCCACAGCTATTCATTAGCTGATGTGCCAATGTCTGTCACAGTTTCTCCTGTGGGACAATGGTGTCTTAATATTTTAGCAACAGCACAGAGATGTAATTATCTGTAAATAATTTAACATGTGTTTCATCCATGTGGAAGCTATCCAATCAGTCAAAGCAAAAAACTCCCTACATTTCCTATCAAAGTTTGAGTCTTCTGCAATATGTTTGTTGTCATCTTTGGATTCTCAAAATCCTTCATTAGGTATTTCCTCCCACAAATATTTGGAACACCAAACCATCTTACATTTCTGGGGACAAATTCAGACATGATGTGAATAAGTACATCCTGAGAAATTTGTAATGTTTAAACCATATATAGTATTAGAGTATCACTGAGTATTGTGTGCCTCTTAATATTTATTACCTATATTCAGGAAGAACATACACAACTTTAATTAAAAGTTTTTAAAGATAAGACTATTAATTATGCTGGCTATATCTTTTCTTCTCTCTGATCAAGCAAGCATTCAAAAATTAATTTTCATCAGCCTCATTTTGCTGTGATTTTTCTTCCTTTGCACTTTACCATGACAGTTTTGTAAAATGAGAATGAGATGAAAAATTAAAACATTGTTCACTGCATGGGCATTCAGAGAGAGAGGAATTTATTTCCCTGACACCAGCCTCCAAAGGGTCCAGAAGAAGCAGTCAGATCTGTGCTGAACGTTACTGCTGGCTTATTCACACGTTAGTAATGTCTGCCATCAGTTTATGATGTACCTAGCTCCTAAAATAAACTGCCTAGAAATAAGGGAGTAAATGTGAGTAATCCCAAGGAATATAATAGCATTATTTATTCTTGGGAAGACTGGAATGCATATAGCTCTTTCTAGGACCAAGGTTAGAAAATCCTTTGGAATGGAGGCCTTATCTCCCTATATGCAAAGAGTTTACCATTCTCTGGAGGATATATTCATGTGTATAAATGACATATTTGATTCATGTTTGACAAAGTTTGCAATAAGACATTTCCAATATGTATAATTTTTAGCTAGAAGAGGAGTTGACTTCAGCTATTTTGAATGTTTAAATTTCACTTAAGACAGTGAAAGACTGCATATTTACCTGAGCATGTGTGTGTGTGGGACAATTTATGGGTAATCTCACTTTGCACTGCAATCTCAAAGGTTTCCCTGCGATTCTGAAGTAAGAATAATGTGAAGAATAATTTCTGCAGTCCTCAGAGTGAAAATCAGTCTGTGCATATGTGTCTATACCAGAGAAATTTATTAGTTAGAGCTAATATGAGCCAGGAAAATCTATGCTTAGGAGGGATATACTTGACACAGCATAACTTCTAGCTACTATGGCTGGAAGATAATGATTAAAGAGATACCAGCTTGTGTAAAAGTGTGAATTACACTCACTTTCAATGAGGTAGGAATAATAAGCATGAATATATTTGTCCAAAATTTCGCTTATATGAGTGTGCTCATACAATAGAAAAGTGTAAAGAATTTGAAATTAAGGGATTTTTAGCAATAAGTGAGCACTGTTATTAGTTACTGAATGAATTTCTTCTGCTTTAATATTGTTGCTATGCAAAAAAATCACATTCTTTGAGCAACCGGATGGAAGATATATTGAACTGTTGAAATATATTAAGCATAAGAGCATTCTGAGTGTAAAACACTAAAAGATGGAAGGCCAAATCCTGAGGTTTTTTTTAACATAATTTAATATTATAATGGAGCCTCAATAATGAGAACCTATCTGACCTCCAGTGTCAGTTCCTAAAAAGCTAATGGAGCAGCAGCAGTAAGGATTCACAGGACTATGAATGGTACTGCAGACCACACTGGTGATTTGAAGTCATATCTTGTGTGCAGGATATGTTTTAGATGTATTTGAATAATATTTGTGAATAATATATAAGTTAATTTTTTCCCAGTTAATTATCAAATGAATTATTAATGAACACGTATTATTCAATTGACATTTTATAAACTCAAATAATTTATGTAAATAGATTAATCTAGATTTTTTCCCCTTTTCTATGTGGTTTTTTTCCCTCAGTGAAGACAACTTCTACTAAATTTTGTTTTACCATTGAAAGGATTCAATTCAATTTGTTTTTATTGTACTGTTAACTTGCATTTCTAATCTCCCCATGGGAAATCACTGTAGTGTCATTAGTGTGCTTTAAATTCACATTGGAGCTTAATTTACAGTAATGTGACTAAGGAAAAAACTTAGTAAGTACATATGATTTTTTCACTGAGGTTTTAATCTTAAAACATGCATATTCTTCCTTGTTCCTTTAGCTACAGCAAAATAGTTGGTTTTCCTAAGATGTACCCTTTAGTTTAACTGTCAAGTTAGGTATGATTGGAATAGAAAGCTGACTGTGGAATTAAATTATTTTTCCTTATTATTTTGTTATACCAACTCAAAATATTTGCTATCAGGAAGTCTCCAATTAAAAAGAAATAATATGTTACTGAAGTATGCAGTGTTTAAGTGTATGTATCTTAATCTGGGTGTTGTATGGATATGTAAACATATGAGTTGCCTTGCAATTAATGTAGATTTAATGAGGAACTTTGACTATTTATAGTTTTATAATTCAGGAGGCATCTCCTTCCTCTCTATTAGGATTATAAGGATTTGATTTTGGAGGACATATTTTCTTCATGTGTGAGTACATCGACAAGTGCGGTGGAGCCCTGATAACTGATATGTCTCCATAATCTTGTCTAATTGACATCTTGGACATTTTTGAGTTTCCACATTGCCAGCTGCATTGACGAAGTGTTGCTAAATGATAACATGCAAAGCTTGTTTCCAGAGCTCAGAGGAAATAAATAGTCTGTTCTTTGGAGCGCAGTCTGTGAGGGATAAAGTCGTACTAAGCTGTAGAATGGTGAAACTCTGATGCTTTAAGTATTGGATAGGGAACAAATAACAGGTGGGGCCATGCCATCATACAGCTATTTCTGTAATTGCATCGTTCTTTTCTGAAAATATCTCAGAAGGAAAACAATCCCCAGCAATCCATTCAGTAAATGGCAGAAATAATGCTCCTAGATCCAGTCAACAGATGTCCAATGTCCTGAATTGTCCATCATTGCAGTATTTCTGGCTCCTCTCTGTACCCTCTACTACTCTTGCTGTAGGAGTGGGAGCAGCCTAGAATAATGTGCCTACTTTTTTTTCTTTCTTTTTTTTTTTTTTAAGTGTTTCCATAGATGGGTAAGGCTCTAGAATGAAATACACAGTTATAAAAAGGTAATGAGACAGAAATTATGTCACGTATGTCTATCAACCTGGCTTCAACGTGTTTGTGCTAACATAGATTTCAGGAACACACTGTATTATGCAGTGTATCCTGAAACTGTTCTAGCACATTTGGTGAAGTCACTCTTCTACCTGGTTAAAAGTTAAAGGAAGAGTAGAGCAGTGAGGATTGAGCAGAGCTGCTAGTAGACAAAATACTTAGAAACTTTACAGCCTCAATTATTATCTTTATTTCATCCTTACCTGCTCACAACTTCCCTATGGCTGATACCCAATCCAGGGCCACTGAGACCAATATAAAATTGCTACGGACATTAATAAGAGAAGGATTTCCTTTATATTGAAAAGATTATATTTAATATTAAAAAAAATTGGCAATAAAGTGAGTTTCAATTGGAAAAGTAAACAGTGTCGACATATCTTTGAAAATTCCATTCTGAACAAACAGTAACTGCAAAAAACCCTCTAAAAATGACTTACATAAGTGACATTTATTGTGAATAGGATATATGATCAGAAACTGGTTGAAATAACAAGAGTAATAGAAATATAACAAGACTTATCAGAATTAGGTATGTCTAGATAGATGAAAGTAAAAAGGTCACTTTTTCTCTCTTTGGTTGTTTACTTTGATTTTAAAGGAAGGAGTGCAATCTCTGAGGATTTTAAATATAGTGGCATAATGAAAGTGAAAATAAACCCCAAAAAATTCTCAATAAAATCACTGAAAATGCAAAAAAGATCTCTTGGGAATATGATCTAGGGGTGAAATTGCATAGTTAAAGTGTCAGTCAAAGTAAAGAGTCTTATTAAAAGCATAACATTGAAATTTCCTGATGAGAAATATAGACAGAAAATACAGCAAAAGGTCTATGTTGCTTTATGACATCACTTTAAGGACTTGGAAAACAAACAGAAAATACTAAATAATATAAAAGATCTGAATGTAAGGTGATAGAATAATAGAACAATCAGACCAGGTAAGTTACAAGAAACATTTTCAAGCAATAAAATGTAATAGGAAAGACTGCATAAATAAATTGAAAGAACAAAATGGCTTACTCATCAGAAGGAAAAGAAAATAGTGGGCAACATAGTGAAGACAGATGTATGGAGTTCTTTTGGTAAAGTATTTGTAAAAAAATCTATGGTGATTGATTCTTAAAACTTTTGAAGGTTGTAGGAAGTACAATAGAAGAAGAAGGGTGAAATGAATTGTAGGTAAGTCAAATGATAAGACAGTTTATGAGACATCACCTGGGGTGACTTTCAGCAGTGGGGCTGTGGGTGAAGTTAACTATGAGTTGATCCCAACTGGGAAAATAAAGGCTTGATCTTATCATATCTGGTGTTATGTAACAAGGCAAGAAAGATGATGTAGTAAATGAGCTGACAAAATTTCCACCAGCAGTAATTTCTGTTAGCATTTTTGCTTTTTTAAACTATAACACACAGAAGCCCTTCCAAGTACTGAAAAAAGCCTCTCAATAGGACAACTGGATCTCAGTTTCAGGTTATGAACTAGGGAATAAAAGACTTAGTCAGATAAATGCCCAGTGTATGGAAAATCTGGTTTATGATCAGTGAAGAAATGGATGAAATGTAGACAAATGAAGGAAGACAGCAAAATTCCCCTGTATCCTCTGCAATTTAATTTGAATCTCATTATGTTCTCATACTTTAAAACTCTCCCTTGTATCCACATGACAGCTGTAAGTAGTGAGGCAACACATCTGTTTCTCCACCCACTCCCCAAAGAAAGAATAATGTAAAATAATGTAAAATATTTATGCTTTGTGTTTATGTGTTTACTGTAGCATTTCTATATAGATGTAGCACTGAAGAAAAATTTTAATTGATTACAGACATAATCTGGTACCTCAGAACAGCCTTGAAAAGGACTAATTGTTGAAGAATATATTGGGAGCATGATTTTTTGTACGTCCACTACCCTACACTATGCTTATAGACCAGAGACACCAATCTACTATATTAATTCAAAAAAATGTACTAATGCAGTTTCCTCTTTACTGGAGTAACACAGGGATCTTGTGAGCAAATTTCCGAAAGAAATCTACCTTATAGGGGTTCTTTCTGGACATTGTATAGGTATTAATTTTAAATGGGTGATATTTGTGCCTCTTCTTCAGAATAATCCTAATACACTGAGAAATTTCTGACTGTGAGAGATTAGGACTCAGATAAAAGATTAAGATCCAGATAAAAGATTCCAAAATATTTGTCTCGTGAAATATTTTCTAGTTTAGTCAAGTTAAAATCATCTGACATCCCCCCAAATATCAATTAATTTCTTTGCTTGCACTAGAATCATTGATGTTGTATCTCTATGCACAAACAAATCAATGCCTCTTATTTCATCCAGTTCTAGCGGACTCATGTTCTATTTAACATTAATACATGTGTGTCAATATTTCCCAACTCCATTTCTATTCTTTTGTTTGATTTCATGTTTGGTAAGTGTTTAATGTGTGAGTCCTTATATTACCTTTCACATTAAGTGAGGTAGATATTTATGTTTTTCAGTGGTTAAATTTGATATTTAGAAAAAATTTATTCAATATGATTCTTTAGTAAAACCAAAAAAAACTAATCAAATGTGGAATTGTTGTAATTTCTCTATTCTACTGTAATACTTTGTATGAAACTGAGTATGTACTTACACCTGCTTCTGGTGTGGAATCAAAGTCTCAAGTTGGGTACAACTAAGGTAAAGCTAAAACTCAAATAGTGGACACTTCTATACTACAAGAAAAAAGACCTCTCAGATTCCTGTTCTTCTTGAGCTTAGTTGTCTTGAAACCTCCAAGACTGTTCTAGTAACCACATATTATTTAAGAAAATTTTTTAGGACATTTCACTGACAAGCAGATGAAGCCTGTCAATAATTACACTGAAAAGCTCTGGAAGTCTGTGAAGTCAAGGATCCAATAAAAGCTATTTTACCTGTATACCTGTACTGTACTGATTTTTGAATATATGTATATTCAGAATAGAAAACTTAAGGTAGCTCAGCCTCTGTGGAAATAATTCTTCTGTTCATTACAAGCTGTCTGAGTTTGAATTGATTAGACCTCAGAAGAAGAGTAGAGATTTTTATGTCTTTTCTGTGGTCATAGAAACTACTGTAAACAATACAAAGAGTCTGAAAAGACCTATTGTGAGACAGATTGAACTGAGTGTATAGGGGAGTTAATGAATTAGGGTGTTAAACTTGAGCTGTTTTCTGTTTTGCAGTATTACTGGTTTTTGTTTTTTGAGGATTCAACATATTAAATTCTCAGGGGGTCACCCTGTCAGCCTCAATTCTGTGGCCTGGATTTAGTTGAATCAATCCTAATTGAAATTCTGCACAGGTCTGGTATTCTGTGGAGATTGCAGATGAATGACAGTGCAGTGGCAGGAAAGATAAATATGCTGGCAAATGAGATCCAGGGTCTCCACAGAGGCTGGAATAAATTACTTTACCAATACAGTGGAGGTAATATGCTGGAGAAAGAAAGTGAAATCGAAGCTAGTTTAATACAAGGCTTGTTAAAAAACATATGAAAAAAGAAGCCAACAATACAGTTAAGATTTACTTAAAATACAGATTTCTGATGTGAATGTATTTAGGCCACTTCTTTTGTATTGTGAATAATGATCAATGCATACACTTTAATTTCATTTATGCAGACAGCAGCTTGCACAATTTAAATTCGTGCAGCATTCTGTGTGTAACTTGAGGCCCAGTGGTAACTGTGGTATAGCATATTGATTAGCAATTTGATAAATATATAAAATGGCACACTAAGTTTAAGGTGCTTCATGAAAAATGTATTTAAATGACCTTGGCTAATTAGCGTGAATAGCTTTGAGGCACTGCTGCCTGAATGAAAGACATTTTTAGAGTCCAGAGATTTAAAAGGTTTCATGACTGGATGAACAAAATTTAAACCAAGGGAAAAGAGCAAACATTAATTTTCATAGAAATTAAGGTGAACAAGATGACCTGATAGAACTTTTTTCCATTTCTTGCAGGTTCTGTACTGTTCTTCTTAGCATATGCCTGTTACTCCTTTCCATCTAATTGCTAAATTTCTTAAATTACCAGGATTTCAGCACTTTCCTCAGAAGATTATATTAGAGTCTAATGGATCAGAAAGTATTTTCTAATATACATCTAAAATTATCCTTTTCACAGTGTAAGCTATTACTTCTTTAGGTAGTTATGGTTTGTTGTAATGCTTGAGATAATTCCTCCCCTTCCTCTGTGCCTGTATCCACCTACAATATGTAGGTGATCACTTAGTAAAATTATAGGAATATATTTTTTATTCTCATCGCATAAACCAGTTTCTTCCATTACCTAACAATAGTATTTCGTCTTTCCTGAGCTAATTTTTGCATAGTAGTGATGTTGTCACAGTGCTGAAGTTAGACTGAAGTTCTAATCCAGGCTGAAAAAAGCTCTTGCCTCCTGTAAATTCTGATATACATCAGCAATTTTCACTGTCCATTTTCAATCTGTTGTTTCATTCTACAGCTGAAATTTTTTCACTGTTTACACTTGAAACCCCCTTTTATCACTGCTGTTTTCTTTACAAAATGAAGAAATTGGTTTTAATTTGTAGTTTCACCAAAGTGCTGGCTCATGCTTCTCTGAGCTCAGTCTTTATTTTCATTTTATGTTACAAAAAGCGTGTTCAGAGGTAATTTGGCATAGATCTAAGCAAGCATGACTCAGTGAAATCACTGTAGGCTGCCATGTTAATGAGGGAAATGCATCTTAGACAGCAAGTAGAAGAAAGTTGTCTGGGATGGAGGTGAGAATGGTAACTCTGACTGG
The DNA here is from genome assembly GCF_027887145.1 of Ammospiza caudacuta. NCBI lineage: Eukaryota > Metazoa > Chordata > Aves > Passeriformes > Passerellidae > Ammospiza > Ammospiza caudacuta. Next base: position 38,152,076 of record NC_080598.1, on the reverse strand, counting down.
AATGATCTCCTGTGAAGGAAAGAAATCTCCCTGATGGTGAGCAGTGAACTTGCACAGCCAGACTGACATTGCCATAGATCAGTGGGGAGCTTACATTATCTGGGGAGTACAAGTAAGAACTCTCTTCCAGCACAATTAGACAAAATTTAATTTAATTTTTAATTCTGACTTTGACTAAATAACACCGCTTTTAGTCATACTGGTTAGTAATAGTTATCTCATTAAGAAAGCCCTCATGACCTGAGCTAGTCTTGGGTTTTTACTTCTTGTGTAATATTTTATTTCTGGATTGTATGTGACAAATGGTTGAAATTACAGGCACAACATGCATGTTACATTTTTTCTCCAGAAATTATGAATTTTTAATATTAATTCATAGAATAACTCTGGATAAGACAATTGTTGGGATGTTTCATAGTAAGATGAATGAAAAGAGTTTTCAATTGTAACAAAGCTTTTTAGTTAATTATTTTTAATGGAAATATTCTATGCAAAATAAATTGATGACATTTTTTAAAAATGAAATCCAACAATATTGTAACAGCTCCTTATGGACTGTTTCTTTTTATGCAATTCTAATATATAATTTCCAAGTATTGGTATAGAATAAAAGGACAATGGGTACAATGCTAAATATTTCTTTTTCTTCTACTTATCTTGGCTCAATGGCTGGAAGTGACACCCTTGCTTTGACATAATTTTGCTCTGGTATTTGTTTTTTACAGGAATGCCCATTCATTGACTTTCAGGAACTCCAATTTGCTACAATAATGTACTAAAGTTGCTGTGTTACTCTTTCATTTCTTATTGATTTCCAAGCCCATGTTTAAATACATATACTTTTTCCTGTTCCAAAACTGCCATGTGAGATTTTGATTCTTTGAGGAGACTCTTCATTTTGGGTAAGAAATACATGGTATAGAGAGACACACCATCCTTAGTTTACTGTTTCTCATACAGGTGAAACTGCAAAGTAAGACAACCTCTTGGAACATTGTAATACCTTTTCTACAATAATGTATAGGTGAGGATCTTGTTGTATTCCATAGTGGTCACATTTTATGCGTGAATACTGACAGCCTCACTCTAAAACATATATGGAGATAGAATAAAAATTATATGGGCTTCAGCTACCTTATAACAACATATTCATATCTCTGCTTTATGGTTTCGGGTGAAAAACCCTAAAAACTTCAAAATTCTAATCTATCTATACTTGCACAAAATCTTGGCTTTGTGGTTTATCACCCTTAGCAACAAAATTTCTCTCACCTTAATAGAATTAAATTACAAAGGTGAATTGGAAAACCTGCATTACTATGTTAGTTTCACTGCAAAAAACACTAAAGAATGAAACTTTTAATAAAGATGACTTAGTTGAAGCATTTTAATTTTCTACAGCTGGCATGATTTGATTTTGTCTTGATTTTCAAGCTTTTTTTCCATTACTGCCTTATAGGCATCTACTTGTGATATCCAAGTGTACTCACTAACTTTCTGTAATTTATAATCTGTTATTACTACCTCTGTCCTAACACAGAAGCCTGAAGAAATATATTTCCTATGAAACAAACAGAACAACACGGCAGTTTTAAAATTCATTCATTACCATTACATTTCTATCACCTCAGCATTATGAAAACATATTTTACTAAATTTTCATATGCACCAGCATCAGTGGTGTTCTTGCTGATTTTATTTTTAATTATTGGAAAGCTTTGTATTTCATTTGCCTGTAATTTTCTCTGAAAAACTTCAAAGTGTCTTCATGGGCCATCTTATAAACCTATTTGCTATAATGAAATAGGTCCTTAAAATCAAATGTTAACACTCCTTACAGTAGAATATAAAATCCTGCTAAGCACGTGTTTTAGATTAAATTTCTATTTAACTCATCACAGGCATATGAGAAGGTGCATTTCTTGCCATATTGAAATTTACTGCAGTTAGAAAAAGTTCCTAATTGCTTCTTATCAATCTACTGGTAGAAGTAAATGTGTCCACAAATAGGCCATGATATTAATAAAAAAAGGTCATTATTATAAAAAAATTATATGATCACTAGAGAAGTTAAAATAATAAGGGTAGACTTGTGAAAAAACTGTCTAAAAATAACCTATTCCAATTTTCAAGTACAGTTTCTATACAAAAGTTCAAGTTTTTCATCATATAGTGCCGTCTGAAATCAAGAAATCCTTCTTGATAAAAATAATATTGTACTTGAGAAGTTGCTGTGGTTTCATGGTAACTTTTTTTGGTCTGTTCCACTATACTACCACTTCCCTGTTGGAGTCATCCCTCCACAGCTAAGTTTGTCTTTTATATGGTGTGCTATATACCATGATGAAATTTATCCATTGTTGGGAATATGGATTACAGATCTTGACCCAACAGGTAGGTTTATTTAGATATCTAAAATACAGTATATTAGCACTGTTAACATAATACTGTTCTGAAATGTGATTCAATTTTCAATTTCTTTCTTGAGAAACTGGCTTATATGCTTTGATTTCTATTGATTTTTAAACAGGAAGAAAGCAATTGTTGTGAAAAACCAAACCCAAACAAATGTTCAATCAAGACATAACTTCTATCAAAAAATCTTCAGTGAGAAAACTTCAGTTTACTGAAGGTTTGTACATGGTAAGCTAAATATCATTGAGTTTGCATTATGTAGTTTGCTTGCATATTATTGCACTTCACTTCTTATTGAATACCAAACATTTCATTATCAGATGGGGGTCTAAGGTATTAAATTATTTTCTGAACATTTACCACAATACTCACACTATTCTTGTTCAGTACAAATAGTTTTGCAAGTGATTGTTCATATTCAGCAGAAATACAGCAGATACAAACAGCACAAATGTGTGTGTTTAAAGAGGTAAATAATTGAGAAAATTCTCTGGGCAGCTCATCCCAGTGTCTCAACACTCTTATTGTAAAAAAATTCTTTCTCGTATCTAACATAAATCTACCTGCTTTCAGTTTGAAACCATTGCCCTTTGTTCTGTCGCTGCAAGCCTTGGCACAGAGTCTCTCTCCATCTTCCTCATAAACTGCCCTTATATACTGGTGTGCCTGCGGTCTTCTGCTCCCCAGGCAGAGACAGGTTGGGACAGGTCTCTTAGGTTCAGCCTTTTTTTTTTTCATAGGAGAGGTGTTCCAGCTCTCTAATAATTTTTGTGGTCCTTCTCTGGAACTGTTCTAACAGATCCATGTTTCTCTTGGCACTGGGAGCTTCAGAGCTGGGCACAGCACTCCAGGGAGGGTCTTAGATGAGCAGCAATCCTGCTCCCTTGACAGAGAGGACACCATCCATGGACTAACCTCCACGGAGATGCTTCACAGCTCCACCAGAGTACACAACACAGTGTCACAGATGGCCACAACACGAGTATCACTAAGCAATTTGAGAAGGCTTTAAGCATTTGCCCATGCACAGTAACAACATACCTCACCAGAAGGCCTCAGGTATCTGCCCATACAGAAAAATATCAAATAACTTCAGAAGGCTGCAAGCATCTGCCCTTCTTGTTCTTCAGCCCAGCCTTTTATACCCCTGGTGTCGATGCACTGCACTGTGTGCCTCTGTTCCCTTTGGTGGTTGGTCAGTGCCCCTGGGCACTCCATGGCTCATTGCTGTCAGTGCTGCTCACCTGCTGCTCACAGCTGTGCCCACTGGGGATGAGGCTCAGCCTCAATTACCACAAACCGTGTGCCTACAACACCGCACTATGAGCCACTCAGCAGTCACATAGGTGAGGAAGCCAGCCCTTGTGCTCTACCCCTCAGCTTCTGTCGTCACAAAGCTCCATATAGGCTACTTTTTACTCTCCTGTTTTCCTCTAAATTCAAGAATCGTTTACCCTATTTGATCTGTTCATCTACGTCCCTCTGCACTGTATGTAATCTAATGAGATCACTTATTTGTATATTTAGGATTCTAATTAATAATGCAGATATATGCTCTCTGGTGCTGAATGTACGTTGTCCTTTAATTATTTTTTTAAAACAGATAAGGGCCCATAAACCAAACCACATTGATAAAGAAGTAATATAAAAATGCACATAATACTGATAAAAATATTACATTATCTTACTTGTATCTTAGTCCAATGGGCAGTGCAGTATTAGCTCTGGATATATTTCCTTATATGTATTATGATGAATAATGACATAACATGGTCCTGAGAAATTCTGTGAGTTTGTTTTAAGCAATATATTTTTCAAATTTAAGTGATGATTTTGGCCTTGTGCACATTACTTTATACCAAAACTCAATAAAAAGATTCTTGTTCTATGTAAATAATTAATTTTTGCCATTTTCAACTTTTAATAATGTATGCATCATCTTTAGTTGAAGCTGTATGCCTGCTCACCACTCTAGAATTTTTTGGGTAAGTATCAGAAAGAACTTAGACAATCAAAAATAAATTGTAAAAAAATTAAAAATAAAATGATCCTATTCCATAAATAATTTCTTTTCCTGTAAATGGGAAATTTGATGTTGCATCTACTTTATTTGAAAGTGATGCCATAACAGAATCTGCAAGTTTGTTAGTAATGGATCTTTTTATTCATCTAACTATTGATTCAAATGAAATACACAATAAGATCATCTGTGTTTATGCTCAGAAAAAAAGTCAGCATTTCTCAATAATAAGAGATCAAAGAGGAATGTTGCTATTTTGGGAAATAAAGCAAAATAGCTGCTTCTGCTATTCAGAAAAGGAAACTGTAATTTGGTAACTGTCAAGAGAGAGAGCTTCTCAGAGTCAGAAGGCAGTAAATGAGTTCAGAGTGGAAGGTTCAACTTACTTTCTACACCACTAGGTACAGGTTGATGGTATAGAATTACCATAAAAAGTATTTAATGTTTTTACAAGTATTCTGTGCTAAAAGGAGAGTGCAAATGTATCATAGTATACTTCAATTAGGCTAGTCTTCACCAAGGGACTGACTGCTCCATGTGTGAAAGACGCTTGTGGAAATATCTGAGGGCTAGGTGCTACAATATGAAAACATATCAAGAGGACACCAAGTTTGAACAGTTGTTATCAAAGTGGCACTGCTAGCATTTGCAATGATGTCCTGCAGAAGCTCTGTTCACTTTCACTGACAAGCAGGCTGGCCAAATAAGTTGTCCCTCTGCTGGCACTTGTGCCATGTGGCAGTGATGTGACCGACCTGTCAGCAGGCAGCGCGCCATCCCGACAGATGGGCGTGAGTGCAGCTAGCCAAGGATATTTTCATGCCATGTGCAGCAGATGTACACGCCTATTAAAAGTGTTGCTCCCTGCTGAGAGAATCAAAACAGCAGTTTGCCTTGAACTTCTTTTTTAGAGTTGGCAATATATGGCACCACTAACCCAGCTCAGAACTTGATTGGCATGGAGTATCAGGAGATACTGTGAGGAGAGGGCAAGGAGTTCAAGGTAATCTCCTATACTGTTGTTATTTAATTCTTCAGGAATTTAAATTTTTTTGATAGACCTTATGCCAATAACACTTGACACAGAAAACCATAGAGCTAAGAGCGTGCCCTCTCTGGCTAACTTTATCAAATATACAAGCTGTACCCAGAGAGACTCTAAAAGTTGCACTTGCAGCACAGCATGGAAAGAAATATTTCCCTTCTGGGCAAAAATTAATTGTGGTCATTACTTTAATGATCAAAGCCCACAAAGGGCAACAAAAGTAGGCTCTATTACTGTGTAAGTAACGGAACATTTAATTTCCACTATTAACCATATTTTTTAACTAGAGTAATATATCAATAGAAAGGGGATAATTGAAAATACAGGCTGTTTTTCTCAAAATTATTTTTACTTAATTGTAGGGACAATATACCCATTAGTGGCTTTTAAACAGTAGCCTTTTGGCACATCTAAATTTTTGCTGTCTGGAAAATAAAGCAACAAAGGTATACTGTTTCAGGTAATTTCAAATGCTCATATTGCAGCAAAGCCTGCATTTTGATGGTTTGTATTTAAAAGACTTTTATTAGTGTTATTATGAAGTTTCTTTGAAAGAATTTGCTGAGAAGTGGGATGAAATATCTAAATTTGATACTCTATACCAATAAACCTCTGATTTTAAGCTGGGGGACATAGTAATACAGGAAACAGGGCAGACTGAAAATATCTTGCCATTTAGATACAGTCTTTACTGTTGCCACGATATATAATGCTTTTTCCCCCTCTATTTAGAACTTGTGGAAAAAAAGAAAACTTCAATCCTTTCAAAGTGCTATATTACCCATCCTAGAAACAATCAATCAACAGAAATTTGCTTCTATCAGTGTTTTAGCTTCAGATCTTCAATCACTGCTGAATCAAAAATTTGTAACCTGGCTCTAACCTAGTCCATGTTTGTGAATCAGCACATAAAACATGCACTCTCCATCACTGGGAAGTGCCTGCTCTCTAGGATACTGCCCTCCTCCTGTAAGTATGAATAAGTTCTGCAAGAACATTATCAACCCTTCTTGTCCCCAAGTTACCCAATTCCAACCATTCTGTAAAAAGTAAGGGTCTCAGATTGATATAGTTGGTTACCTCCTTATTTCATCCACAAGAGCTATAGCTTCTACTGTTGATGATGGCTACTGTCCCCACACATGAAAGTGATGAGGTTTTGGAACATAATAATAAACTCACCTTTTCATTTAGCAGTGATCCTTAAATCCTACGTTTCTAAAAGTTTTTCCTCTTCTTACTGACTAAATTCTGTTCTTGGATCTTGCCTGGGTATGGTCTGACAGAAAACTTCCTCCAAGTAACCTAAAAACCCAATCCACACAGCACAAAAATAGGAAATGTCTTTCTGCTGCATCCTGCTTCTGATCATTTCTAGATATGATAGACTTTTACAGTGCATAGAAACAGATGCATAGCTAATTTCAGCTAAAATCCATGCCATCTCTATTATTTCTTCCCATTTGAAGGCTGGGAAGGAACAGAATTAAATGCTGTCCCACAGATCAATGATTTATGAAGCTCTAAATATAAATAATTGTTCAAGATCCAGTTCTGTGCATGTATTATTCCCACACCAGGTGTTATTTTCCTTGTTTGCTTGTGGAGGTTGTTTGTTTGTTTGCTTGCTTTTGTTTGTTTGTTTTTAGCTAAATTCTCCTATAGTAGAAATTTTCACATTTTTTAGTTTTATTTTAGGGGATTATAATATTCAAAGTGTTCTTATATATATTAAACATTACTGTTGTTGAAGTTGTTGGCATCCAAACTATGATTTTTGTTGTGAAAAACAAACCATGCTCTGAAAAGTTCAATTACTAAACATTTGGGACATACCAAGATTTGGATGAAGAAACTATTTTGTTGGTTTTACAGAGAGGTAAACTAATTAAAAGTCTGGTTGTACAATAAGTCCAGAAGACAAAAGAAAGGAGCCTTGTGTTACTTCTTGTATTATACAGTCCTGAGATGTTTCTTTAATTTTCAGTCTGCTTTGCTAAGAGAGTAATTTAGGAGGTTGTGTTTATATATATATGGATGTAAAGGCTTGTGTTTGTACCTTACATTTAATTTCAGCCTCGTGCACAGTTTCAGACAAATAGATCAAGTATCTGAAAAGACAGTGATTTTCTATATGTTTTGGGAGAATAAATGTCTAAATAGAAAAAGGTGCTTAGTAATGTTCTCATGAGGATATGAAAGAAATGGGTAAATGAATCTGGTATCAAAAATTCCACACAGGAGCACTACTGAGACACGAAGCCCTTCGGAAAAGGGCTTTGTAAAGTGCCACTGTTCCCAGAGTAATAGTTTAACATTTTATGGTTTTTCTTGCTTGAGATCAGGACTGCATGAAGAGCGTCAAGGTGTGAAGTCAAAACATAAAAACTAAGTTGCGCTGAAGTCTGGAGGCATGCATGAAGAAGAAGTTGCCTTACTTCAAAGTAGCTTAATCCTCTCATATGTAGACAAGCCTTGTATCCACTCTCATTAAACAGTTGTGGAAATGTCTGTCACTGCCCTGAGTTGACATATCTAAAGATACATTTAGAGAATGTGCTGATGTGATGAAAAAAATGTTTTAAATGAGGATGAAAAAGAAGTGACTCCAGCTTTAAAGTAACCAAGAGAAAAGCTACTTGAAACAAGCTAATGTGGATTGAGTATTCCATATCTTAAAACTGACAATTAAGTGAAAAGCAAGACAGAATCTTAACACAATTACTTTAAAAAGTAGCAATAGGAAGGATTATGTATGTTCAGAATTCTATAAAATTAATAGGCAACATGAAATTTTCATGCTGGTGGTTAGAAAACTACTACTGCTTTCCAGTAGTTGCATTTTGAAAAATAAAAGGCTTCAATCAAATTGCTTATTTCAGTGTGTTTATATTCAGAGTTTGTAGTTCCAAGTACTATAAGGTGTTTTTGCAGGATTTATAAACAGATGCCATTTTTGTTATTGCCCTCATTGTACTCAAAAAAAGTCTTTCATAGAAGTAAAAATAGCTAAATTATAACTTAACATCCATTGGGAAAACTTGTTGCCAGAACAATAGATTTGTGATTAAATTTTTTTCAGAAATTTTCTAGGTTTCTTAAAATGTTCTGAGTGTTACTTGGAAATTGCAAAAGAACATGTTTTTATTTTACATGTGGTTTCTAACAGAAAATTTTCAAGTGTGAATTGTTTTTTCAAAACATGTATATTTTCCCTTTAGGAAAGGGAGATGGAAAAAATACCCAGCAATCCAACCCCAAATTCCTTTCTTAATGGAAGTGTTACTAATAGGACTAAAATAGCAAATATAATTGTTCATTAATCTTTCATTGGTCTTTCCTTTTTTTTTTTTTTTTTTTGACTTTCTGAAGATACTTTGAACTTGTTTGATTGATTTGCACACTTTGGATGTCACAGTTTTATTCTTCTATATCTCCATGTTTCCTTGGGGTAAAACTGCAGTGTGAGGTGTGCACATAGAATTAGTTTTAGCTCTTAATAGCCAAACAGAAAATACTGGTTCATAGCAATAAATGTGTGTTCCTCCAGATGAAAAACATCATTAAAATATTCCTTCTCAGATACATTGGATACATGTAAATTATTTGACAGTTGGCCAAGCAAGTACACTTGAGGAAAAAATTATGAGCAAAGAAAATGATAAATTAAAGGCTATAATTTAGTTTTGAAACTAATTTGAAGAATAGCTGTTCTGGAAACTTTGCTTCATCTGTTTATTTTGTTGCTATTTATGTTCCCAGTAATGATTCTGCTGAGATTTCTACCTAAGATACGATAGCAAAGACTTAATTGCTGAAGTTCACAAAATGTTCTTTTATTCTTGCACTGACTGAGAATATTTCAGCAACACACAGTTTGGGAAAAGAGGCCATACAACAAACAAACTGCTCCTTTTCCAACAGGGGAGGTGGAAGTTCAGATGGCTATAGCCTTCCAAAAATCTCAGAAAGAAACTTCCAACAGCATGCTTTTATATGATCAAAAGACAAATCTGGTATTATTGACAGTGATGCTGATGTTTTGGAGGGAACTCCAGGTCAAACCAAGGACTGCATTCACAACAGCAGACTGCATCTTTTTAATGTATTGCATATTTGAGATGGAATCGAACACAGCAGGCACACTTTGTTGTGCATGTCTGAACAACATCAGAGTCATTCATTATGTAAATATTGGAATGAAACTTTTAAATTTTAATTCATAACATTAGGTTTTCTCTCTGTACAAAATAACATTTCATAAAAAATTGCATTTTTAATAAAAATCTGCATTTTTTTGGTTACTATAACTTCAAGTTCACAAGTTTTGGGCAGCTCTTGATAGAACTGTGTAATTTTTGTAACTCTGAAGTAATTTACAAACTATCAAGTCCAGTGTTTGATTTGCAAAGAGGATGTGGCTGAAGTAATTGTGCATTTGCATTTTCCAACAGCTTCACAGGAAATATATGATGTGCTTTCTGTTAGAAGGAATACTTTTTTATAGCTTATATCATAAAAATCTTAGAAATCAAATCAGTTATTGAGAGTTCTATTCTATTTATTTCCAATCAGACAAATAGGAATTTAATACTGAGAGAAAAGAAAAAGCCATTCACACAGCATTTTGGGTGGAACATTTAAACTATAATGCATCCCTAGAATACAATTCCAGGGATGTATTGCAGTCATATGATCACAGAGTGATTAAAAATCCATAATGGAGTATTTCTTTCCCAGCTATACACATAAAAAGACCTCTTATCCTTACAATTTGACTTCCATCCACTCAAACAATTTTTTCATTAGGTACTGTTGTGGAAGGTAATGCATCTAAAAGAATGAACCCTATTTTCAGTTCATCATCCTAAAAGCTCTTTCATGATACCTCCTAAATTGAGATGGCAAGGCACACCCTGCTTATGATTTATCCTGAGAGCAATGTACATTTTCGAAATCAATGGTGAAAATGTCTGTAGGTGTGCACACATGCATGTGCACGTGCATGTACTGGTACTTCTATTTGCCCTTTATTGAAGCAGTGAAGCACAAACAAATTGAGAGTCAACAAAGTTAAAGCAGAGGAAATATTATTGAAGTTCTGCTCCTCTCTAATTTTGTACTTTTGTGTAGTGGCTCAGTAAAGAAATAAAGAAATTTAGATATTCAGTTCTCACTTTGAGATTTTATTATTCTAGACCCTGGAAGAAAGAGGCTGCTTGCTCACTCCAACAGTGAAGGAGATGCTGAAGCAATATGCTTGAAATGTGGTATGTTTTAAGAAGACCAGGAGAAGAGCTGGCATGCTCAAGAGCTGATTTGATTATTTTCTCAACAACTTTCTTAGAGGAAACTTCATGTCTCTGTAAATTTTGTCTAATTTCTATCTGTTGACCACTATCACTAAAAGGATACTATTATTAAAGGTATTAAATAATATTATTGCAGCATGACTTGAGAATGAAAGCAAGTGCCAGTAATACTCCTATGCTTGACATCAGCATAATTTTTGTAATTTGTTCATGGGTTACTTGATTATCTTTGTGGGTCCCTTCCAACTCAGAATATTCTGGGATTTTGTGGCTTTTCTTTCTTTGCACCCTCTACAATTGCAAACAAATGTTGTCTGTTAGATAAATACACATTACATAAGGCATACACATTAAATAAGGCACCTGTATCCTGAGAAAAAGCATCAAGTCTCTTGTGCATGTGTTCCTTATTCTTAAAAAAACAAGAAAAAAATAACTGTATGAACAAACAAAAGAGACATAGATGCATGTCATTACAGGTAAAAATAGTAGCATTACACAAGTTCACTTGTATGAACTGTGCAGGTCCATTATGTAAACGGAGCGGTCTTCATTAGACTGTGCTGGTAATTAAAGACTGACAGGCCCTTATCATTGTGGAAGAATTTCCTTTCCATTACCTTTTTTGACCTCCTACTCACTTTTTCCCTTGGTTTAATATGCACAGCATGAAGTCTCTAAATTATCTAAATAGATTTATAAAACTTCCCTAATAAGCTGCAAATTAGGTGATTTCTTGCTGATCCTTTTCTTTATGACAAGAGTTAGTGGTCTCACTAGTTCCACTGACAAATTTGTAAGAATATGCAATGTAGCATAAGGGCCACGAGTGTGAAACTTCCTAAGCCTCTCAGACACCCTTTATACCTGCATAATCTGCAGCACTGATCAGTCAGTGCATCTATGGACCAGTCTAGAACATATAGAAATCAAGGGGAATGCCCACTTGTTCTTTTCTCCTTTTATGTTAAATTTCTTTGTGGAAATTTGCAATTATCTATGACTGGAAATGCATAATGCATTTAGGTAATTAATTATAAGTTTATATTGTATTGCCAAAGAGTGGAAGGGGGTAAGAGACAAAACCAGGCTCTCCAGTGATGGACAATGGGATGGTGAGCCAAAACTGGAGGAAATGAGCACTAATGGGATCCCTTAACTTGCTTCACCAGGTGTTGGCTACAAAGTACCACACCTGAAATGCTTCTACACTAATGGCCTCAGCGTGAGGAACAAACAAGAGGAGCTGGAACCTTTGGCCCATGCCTAGAGATTTGACATCATTGGCATAAGTGAGAGCTGGTGGGATGAGTCCTGTGGCTGGAATGCCCTGCCAGATGGCTGCAGGCTCTTCAGGAGGGATGGGCAGGGCAGAAGAGATGTTGAGAGGTTGGCACTGTATGTAATAGAAGGGTTAAAATCAAGGTAATTGAGCCCATTTTTGGAATTGTCTGTCTTCAGGTAACTCTGCTTCATGACTAGACCATGTCATATGCCTTGTTTAATCATATAGGTTAAGCCTGTAAACTTAACTATGCTGGTTGCTGATGAAAATATTAGATGGCCAAGATTTGGGATGTGGGATTTAAAATATACTATAATTAGACTGCATTAGGTATTTTGGATTTATGTAGCCTATGGCTGCTTTTCATCTATTTTGTCCTCATTGTCCTCTTACTTTCCTAGTACACTGCAGAGATATGTTAATTTACTACTCAAGCTGAATGTAAGGTCACAGTGTCTCACTTTTGTTTGTAGTTGATTGCTTATCACCTATTCAAGACTCCATTTCTATTTACCATGTATTTTTGATGATTGGGCCTCAGTAAGTCCCTACAAAAGAATACTGATCATGTTTTCTTTTCTCTCTAACAGCTGCTCAGTAATTTCACAAGATGTAATGTAAGTCTATTCATGAAGTAAAGTGAGACCCTCTCAGCTCATGTTGATTGTGCTCATGGAGGTGCTCACCAGTCTGTTGAATACATTCTGCAATTATTATTATTTTTTTTTATGAAGTAGGCAGAATGCATGCTGAAGATCATATGAAGCAAAAGTTAAGCCTCTTTCTCTCTTACACACAATACACAGGCTGATTCCCATGGAAGATATGTAGGTAAATCCTCTGTACAATTTGGATATTTCAAGGGGCGATTTTGTGAAGCCATTTATGTCCAAGCCCAGTGCACTTCTCCTCCCTGAGCAGGCACTCAGTTAGATACTGAAACAGAGTCCAGATGCAGATGTCAGATGTAGTAGAGGAGGTTTTTTTCATAAAATATTCTGTAAAAGTATTTGAGTTCTTATGTTCAGTACTTATGTGAGAAAATAAAACTGATGATCTAGAATTTTAAAATATACTGTATTTTTATAACTTAAAAAATGACAAGTGAGAGAAAATGCCAGATGGACTATTTGGCTTAAAGTTCTAACAGAAATGGAAACAGAAGATGACAATAATCAGGCAAATATCATTTCATGACTGAAAGTTCCCAGAGCATCTTGGTTTAAAATTATTGAAATAGCTACATGGCTGGATTACAAGCATTTCAAATCAGTAAGAATTAACAATATCTATAAAATGTACAGAGTAATTCTCTAAAACTTTGTCCAATGAGGCTATCTCTATGTGTGTCATGCTTAACTTCTTCAGTTGGTGACTGTCTGCTTTGCATAAAATACTTACAAAATTTATTGGACTAGGGAGGCAGAATATGTAATTGTTCATGACTGGAATAATAGCACAGTGATTACGGTACTTACCTAGGAGGAGGGATTCTTTTAAGGGAGCAGGGGTGGGTGGTGGTGGTGGAATGAAGGCACAAATTCCTCTTTGCTGTATGTGACAAATATGATACTTGCAAAGCAGTAGAAGTTAATAAGCTTGGCACATGAGAGGTAATTTTTGGAAAAAGTAATTATCACAGGTAGTGCATGCTCACAGAAATTAATGGAGATCCTTTTTCCATATATGAAATATTGCCTATAAAAATTCTGCTCAAAATTTCCATGCAAGGCCAAGCTAGCTTTTTGGAAAGTATACCACAAATTTCCAAATGTCAAAATATATTATATAAATATTTCACTTAAGACTCAAATTTTGGGGAAAAAGATGCAGAAGGCATAATATTCTAAAATCCCACCTCTAACAGTCAGGAAGCCTCTCTGTATCTTCAATATGATTTTTCTTCATTTTCAATTTACATAATGGAGAGTGATAAAAATGAACCGATTTGTGTGCCACGTTGATCTTAGAACCAAATTAATTTCTTTTATGATAAGGACCATTTGAGAGATAAACATTCTATGTTCCTGGGTAAAACAGGAAGTATGGAAATTGTTTCTCCTTTATATGTATCTTCTATATTTTTAAATTAAGGTAGGCAACATGTATAAGTTCCTTTCTGATAAGTCCTATAATGCCTAAATTTATGTTTAAATTAGACACTTGCAGTGTATATCAAATACATTCTTAACCATTTATCTGCTATTTTCATACATCTCTAATCCATGCTATTGTATTTGTTTGCTACAATGTGATTGTAGAAGTCTTTTCTCTGCCAAGATGCTAAAATAAATGTTTGAAAATGTTATGATTCATGTTGCCAAGGTTTATTTGCAAGAGCATGCTAGCAGCTTCCCAGTGGAAATACATTTTCTTAAAAAAATTAAGAGAATGAGTATCCAAGTCACTTTTGTGTCACATCCAGTGAATAACATTAAAAAAATTAAAATTTATTATCTATTTAGTAAATAATAATAGGGAAAGAAAGGGGTAGGATGTTGCAAGTAGGGGACAGATTTAAATTAGGTGCCTTAAATTAGAATAGAAACATTAGTGCATTATCTCCAGATGCTTAGCTTTTTCAAACTGTTTTGTTAATGTTTTTTACTTGTGGAAAAATGTCTGAAGTTAAGTATTTTTCACATGTGTATGCTAAACTTTCAGACTAAATGCCCTAGGTAAGCAGTTCTGCAGTTAGTTAACACTATGGCTATGTATCTTACAAATTAAATTTACGAAGCTGTGAATTTCTTCCAGCTCAGTCTGTCTCAGAATTTAATATTTTAAGGACAGATCTAACGGGGACTTAAATATTAGATTACCCTAAGCCAAAATTTCAAAATAGATTCCTCCTTGCAGATTCAAGAGTTCTAAGTTTTCTACAGATATAGTGGTACAGAAAGAAATAGAGTCTCTGGTGATGTGGATGATCAGAAAAGCAGACATTTAGTATGCAGTACCTGACCTGGAGTCTAGTAGCTATGGATATAAGTGCAGGGAGCTGATTTCCATGTTCCCAGGCCTGTTTATACATTTTACATGAAAAATTTTTCATTTAAATATTGAAGTAACTGGAAGAAAACAGAATTCACCTCTCCCAATTCTGATCAGCTTTACAGAACTCTTTAGGCAGAAAGTCATACCTGCAGGCCTGGGAAATTGTTGAGCTTTGCTGCAGACTAAAAACCTCTGAACCACTTCAAACAGTAAGAAAAAGGCCATAATTCTACCCAAACCAGGATACCTTGATGGCTCTGGCATTCTTGTGGAAGATGTGGGTTTGTATGTTTCCAGTGTCAACATGAGAAAAAAAGCCATCTCTACTACTAAAAAGGGGGAGAGCCCCGTATTCAGATTAATAATTCCTGTGTTGAGACAATGCCGTGTATTGAACTTGCCTATTGGAGATTAATAACATGAAAATTCCTTCAATTTGTAGGGAGGAACCACAATTTCCCAGAGAAATTGCAGAGTCAGTGCCTCCAGCATAAGAGAAGCAATCCACAAAGCTTTCCTTAGAGCTTTTTGCTTCCCCACCAGTCCTGGACTCATTCCTTCTTGCTCCCAATTTACACTCTCCTTCTTTAATAAGACCCTAAGATCTCACAATTTACTTGAAACAGCAACCTGATGCTTGTTTCTGCCTGAGGTTTCAAACATTTAAGTCAGAAGCTGCAGCAGCTAGAAAGTTTATGAAATTAAGTTCACCAGGGCTTTTGGGCCAGCATCACTTGATTTAGGGCTTGGAAACCTACCTGAGACCATTTTCACACCTATTTACTATTTTGGCACTGAAAATATTTCCCTTTGATAATACATATAAAAGATAGCTAGCTCTAAAACAAATGGAGCAAAAATTCCCTATGCCTTCTTAATAATAATTTATTAGGACACACCTTATTGTTATATGACTGGATGTTAGCTCTTGGGCCTACTTTATGACATTCAGCCTTCTATCTCTAAATTTCTTTTTCCTATTATAGCTTCTGACATTACAAGATAGGTAAAATTTTATGTATGGGTAAAATTTTATATATAAAATCACTGAATTAATCAGTGTTCATTACTATGAAAGAGAATGAAAAGGTTTTTTTGATCTCTGTATTAAAGAACAGCATGAAAAGAACATGACTGAAACTATGCTGAAATAATTTTTAATTAATTTTGAATCCTGAAATTACAGCATATCTTTTCTGAAATTTAAAACACTTCTGGAATAAATTGCTATCAGATGCTTCTCCCTTTGTTCTTTAGAGTTCTATGTGCTATCTTTTACCTGGCAGATGTGTGTGTATACACTCATAAGTGAGGAATAGGAGAAATGAGTGGAAGGAGGTGGATTTGAAGCTGCAATCAATTAGTCTGTTGCTAGGGGACTGTCAGCTGCCCACTCACAAAACAGCAGTCAGCTGGCTGGAGTGAGGAGCATATAAAATGGAGTACAAAACACTAAACCTCTCCCTGTTATTAATTTTTTTAAAAACATATTTTATTAATGCTGAAGGAAAAAGGAAGGGAAGTTTGATAGTGAAGGTCAAAATGTCACACATATTTCACTGCTAGTTGAGATGCTTAATTAACTGACTACAGGAGCTATGGTTTGTGTTTGGGTACTTTTATGTTTATCACTCTTAACTAATATGGAGTGGAGTGGTGTAGTGTGTGGAAATATATTCCAGAAGAGCATATTTGAGCACACCAGGTTAGCCTAATGTGGTCTGATTGGGGAATACTTTGAAAGTCCTAGGCATTTAATGGAATGTCAGTTAATTGAAGCTTGATGAATTTCAAAGAGTGAGCTGTGGCTGGTAAAGATAAGAGATGACCCTGCTTGATACACATAGAAGCAGAAGATTTCATTTCACTCACTTAGAGCTCACTCAAGTGTGTGAGGGATTTCAGACTTGAAACAGAATTCCCCATCTAAAGTTCAAATGTGATTTCTGACTCTGGCAAAGCATCTCTCACAGGTGTTTCAGGCTTGTTTTGCTTGTTCTGGAAGAGAAGGCCTCATTTTGAAAAGACTTTCATAGTATTTTTGAAACTTTAAGAGAAATGTTAACATACAACCTGAGTTTTCTTACTAAGGATAGTTTCCATTTTAATTCTTTAAACATACTTTTTCAGTAATCTTTGGTGTTCGTGGTTTTCAATATTAATGTTAAAGACTAAAGCAAAGCACCATTCAAAATTTTCCTTTAACTGTCTTGGTGCTTTCATGGTCATGTGAGGCAGAATAGACTGATCCTCCCTGAACAATGTTCTTGCATGGCTTCCACTGGCAGAGGATAAAAAGCTAGACCAAACTTTGAAATTTTCTACTACTCTAACCATTTATATTGCTTTCATTTCCACATATGTTGACATATGGGAGAGGCAAAAAGTTGCAAAATATAAGATTGGGGACTTGGCTTTGGCCATTCAATCATCCAGCTACCTGTGCTCTCCTCCATGTCAGCTGTAGGAAGCCTTGATATTTAAAGCTCTGTGTATGCAATGTTAATGCTTAATTCACACTTATAAATTAGAAATCATAAATATTGTCATGTGTGTTTGGCAGGAATTAACCAACTTAAATGTGAACCACCAGCCTGTGAGCTCTGTGTAAGCCTTATAAAATACATCTTTTGATGATTACCTGTAAGCACCTGACATACAGCACAAAATAGCTATATATCATTGTTTTCCAGTGCATATAAATAAGGTCTTTCAGAATGAAAAGCAAAGATAAATAATTTTGAGACATACCAGAATTGTCTATGCTTCCTAATTTTCTAAACAGAAAGAGTTATCTCTGTTATAGGAATAAAGATTGCATTTATTTTTCATTATTTACTTGCTCTTTGTAGTGGTAGAACTCCATGTTGTGGAAGAAGCTGAAAATATCTTCTCTAACTGATCACAGAGCTGAGACCAGCATTTCAGCATCAGTAATGGCCGATCATGACCCCACACAACCGTGTCTGCATCTCTGTCCATGTTTCACTCTGCGCTTGTCAAGATAGCACTGCTGAAATCAGGCTCCTAAGAGCAGTAACACAATGTGGCACTGCTGCTGCAATGAAAATAAAAGGCAAGTGCACTCATCTTGTGGCCTCAGGACTCTTGCTTTGCTGGTGAGTTGTTCTGCATGTGATTTCTGGGCAGAGAGTGAAGGAATGATGCTGTGGCTGCTCAACTCCATTGCAACGTGTGACTTCACTGAGGAAGAAGGGAACAAATTTGTCACTGAGCCAGTGCAGGCTGGACTCTGCATTTCTAAACTGCAATTGCATTTCTGAAAAGCTTTTGTTTTGTTTAAGGCTTTGAATGTTAAGTATTAATCAGTTTGTGCTCTATGTAACTGTCTGCTCTGCTTCTGCCTCAGGTCACTGGGAACCAGCTGGGTACACCCACTATTGCAGAATACAGAACCAGAAAGAATAAAGTTTTAACCTGGAAGTTATTGCTTATACAGTTTGTGGATCTTTGAAACAGTTGTAGTATTGTAAATTTAATATGTCAGCTCAAGTCTGCAGAACAGGTAAATTTTTGAAATTTCAGGGTTAAATATTAATTTAATGTATTCATAATGTATTTAATATGCAGATTTATAAAGTCAGGATAGTGTGCAATTTAACTCTTAAAATTCCTCTTAGAATAAGGGTTGTTGGAATGATGACCTCTGTATGGGTTTTATTTTGTGCCATCTGTCTGTCATCTGTACCTCTTGCAGCCAGGTTTTCATGAAATGTCATGGGGTATGCAAATGGCTAGTAATAATATTTTATTGATTTCTCATATTCAGGTACTTTTTATTCCATGATTCAACTCCACGTAATAAAAATTTATTGTAGGCAAAAAAAAAAAAAAAAGATGCATACTAATCACAAGCTAATCTGAGTTTTATTTTATATTCTGGTGAATTATTTTTAATGAGAAATTTGGATGTTAGATCCACCTATTCACTGGACCAAATGTCTTTTAAAGTGTGACTATGAGGAAGCCCAAAAATATGAAGGATATTTTTTCTTTTGGTGCATAGAGTTTCTGAGTCAGATGAGAGATCAATTATGTTATGTTTACAGATTGTCTTGGAAGGACTTTAGTTACTAAATATTAGAATGCTTGCATGTGAATCAGCCTCCTGCTGCAGACTTAACCTGTTCCTGGTACTAGGTTTATGTGAACACTATTACCAACAGGTCAGGGGAGGTGATTCTTCCCCTCAGGGCTGGTGGAATTGCAGATGAAGTGCTGTGTTCAGCAGTAGGCACAAATTGAAATACAGAAAATCCTGTTTTAATCTAAGAAACAACTTTTTAATTCTGCAGGTAGTCAAAGACTTGAACAGTTTGATGAAAGAGGAGGTGGAGTCGGTCAACATCCCTAGAAATATTTGAAAACTGACTGGCTGTGCTCCTGAGCAGCCAGCTGTAATTGATCCTGTTCTGAACAGGGAACTAAGACTAGAGGATCTCCAGAAGTCCCTTCCAACCTCAGAGATTCTTTGGAAATAATTAAGACCACAATTGAGTTACTGATCATATAAAGAACCTTTTATTTTGGTTAGATACCAAGGGAAATTTTAAATGCACCATCTTTTCCTACTCGGTTAAACTGAATTTTCATTGTCTCTATTTAATGTAATTTATGCTGGGAGGCATTATGAAGAATTAGAATTTTCCATAATTTTGGCTTTCTTTTCCAACACTGCACAGGTTATAAGGCCAGTACTCCCCAGATACAAGAACAGCTTCAAGCACCATCCTCATTGCTATAGGAAAATAATTAGTGTACCACGGAGGCTAAATTATTGTTGAGAGGCATATTGGTGGAACCCTTATATGCAAGGATGCTTGTGTAGTTGTTTTCCTACTTCTATCCCTTTTTTTCCCCTAGGATTATTTTACTAGGATAGTGCATAAAATCTGACCTTTCTTTGCAAATCAATGTTCCTCAATGGACTCAATTACTTTCACTACTATCAAATATTGGAGAAAGTTTGTTATTAAGTGGCAGTTGCAGCAACAAGTTTGATGAAATAGGAAGTTCAAAGGTGCTCAGTAAGCAGCTCCATCACAGTATTTTTAGAAAGACTGGAACTTGTATAATTCCCCAAGCTGCTACAAAATAACTTCTGAACAAAATAAATAAGAGTATTATTGAAAATCTAGGGATCTGCAAACTTCGAGGGCTACAGGGATTTCATGGTACCTGAATATGAATGCTGAATCACTTATGTATCTATTCAAAATCACTGACTTGGGAACTTACACAAAATGATGGCAGGTAATTATCAATCACCCTCTACATCCAGTATAATGTACTGCATTTATTATTTCATGGCATTACAAAGTAACTGACACTTTCAGCTCTATCAGCAAATTCTCAGTTGGCTGCAACATAAAAATATCAAGGTATCTGCAAGCGAATCTTTTAATATTATATTGAATCTACACTTCTGACAGAGAAAATGAAATATTAGTTTGGTTTTTTTTTTAAGCATAGGAGTAAGCGCTGATCAAGTTTGTTTGAAGAACAGTTCAATTGATGATGGTTTCTTTTTATAGATCTGGATACTTTCCATCCTCACTGCTGTAATGCTAATATTTGTGGACAAGAGGTGTAATAAGACAGTTAATATTGTACATACTAAATGTACAGACTAAATGACCACTGATGTTGTGGGTAATATCAGAGTTCTGTCAGTCTTTTTCTGTGCAAATGCATTAGTCTGATCCTCTTCCTTCCTATTCATAGAATTTTCAAGAAAACTTATGGGAACACAATTTTTTTTGAGAATATATTTTGCCTTTACATTGGTCAGATGGGATAAAAATTGAATAAGATGAAGTTTTGAGCTGAAGATGGAAAGAGACTCAATGATCTCAAAATGCCTTTTTTTTTCTTTTTTGGAAATAGACTAAAATAAGCATTTTCTGACAATGTATCTACAGTTGTCTTCTGTGTAGCAATTTTAGTGTTGAGGTATGTACTGTGTTAAAATTAAAAAATAGCATTATTAGACTGAAATTCTTGAACTGCAAAACACTAAATTCTATTTTCTCTAAAGTATTATGGCATATTTTTCATGACTAGCAAAAGCCTCACATGTCTAAATGAAACAGCCAAACCCAAACCAGTAGTGACAATTTTTTTGGCCCGTGTATTTGAAAGAGAAGAGAAATTAAACTTCTGAGTGAAAGGAAAAATACAATATTCTTGACTCCTTAGGATTTCATCTGAGAAATGCTTACTGAAGACTCCAGTTTTGAAAATGGGCGGCTGATAAATAAATTTGTTTATGTGTTTGGTGTTTGAGTAATTTATCTGGATTACTGTGTTGATTGATGAAATGGTAAAAAATATCCCAGCACCCCAAACTACAGAAAAGTCTTCTGAAATGGTGAACAATAAAATACCAGCTTTAAGTTTTGTTGTTTACTAGTACCTGTCAATTTAATACCTAAACCATTAAAATAACAAAAAAGGCAAGAAAAGACAAGCAAGACAGGTAGATGCATTTTCTTCTCCCTTGTTAAGAAAATGTGTTGCTGAAAGGACATGTGATAATTGTAAACATTTCCAGTGTTCATTGTTAGAAAATGTGGCAAAAAAGCTTGGAACAAGGTACATTATTTGTGTTCTAATGTGCCTCCAGGATGTCCTAAATTATGTTTTTGATCTTTAATGTCTGTGTAGTGTCCATGAAGAACCCACATATGCATGTAGGAAACCAAAATAAATGGAATATTTTTGAATATGAAGAAATAAAAAAAAAAGTCCTCTGAAAAATGTTTCTAATCCTTAAATGAACACTGGGATGAAAAACTGGGGCACACAGCTTAGCACTGGCAGGGGTGATAAACTGGGACTTTAAATAAGGATAATGCAGTTGTTCTCACTGAGCATTGTTCAAAAGATGTTTTTTTTTCCTCTGGTTGTAGTCAGTGTTTCTTCAGAATCTGGAAAAATTTTGTTTAGAAATCACCTCAATCTTCATCTAAGTTTGTAAGCTACTGTTCTCAAACATACTACTTAACAAAGGGTACATTTTTAGTGGCAGCTGCTAAAATTAGTTTTGATAACACATTTGCACTTAAATAGTTGCTGGGACTTCAGTTGTGAACTGTACTGATTGTCTCTGTGCAAATATACTTCAGAAATTGGACTTTTCATTAAATATAGAAAAATAAATGAACAGTTCACCTTACCTATTATTTAAGGAAAAGTGGCAAGGTTTAGGGTTTTTTAAAGAAAAATGAAGAAGATGAAAAGTAGTATATTCCATAGATTAATATATTACAAATTTGAGATCAAGCAAAAGAAGTTAAAATCATATATTGCTAATTTTTTTTACATTGAATACATCAGTAACTATGAGTTCTACTGTGAAACTACAGTAGAGCATAAGAATGTGTGTGTCTTATCACAACTAAAAATGAGTTTAAATATAGAAAATAAATAAAACCCAGCGAATATGTGAAAGTTATATTAGTATTCCATGATATTGTCTTGCTATAACTGGCATGATTATATGTTGAAGGAAATATATTTAAAATTTATTAATTGAAAAATATATACAGTTGTAAATATTCTTTCTCTTTAATGTTTTTCATGAAGAGCAATGAAAATATAAGGCAGGACAATTTAGCATAATTTTAATGTATTTGCATCTTGCATCATCATTATGTTGCCTTGTCACTACTAAGAATTTCATTATGCTGACCCATTTATTATTGCTGATGCATACATCTTGTACCTTTATGAGTTCATCAGTATGAGAAAACTCATCTGTGTATTCTAGCACAAATGTGTTCATATGCTTCATGCTTGATAAGAGAAATGTCAGACCTGACCAACCTTGAGGCAGCTGATTATTATCATGAGCTTTCAGACCATCTCGACTCTGGCTTGTCATCACCTTGCCTGATGAGGGCCCCACGCATGACCAACCCCTCCAGGATCTGATCCTCTCTCACAGTTGTGGTTAATGGTATTCCCCAGGTCAGGGGCTCTCCCAACTCTGCGTGTTCTCCCTTCCCCTCTCCCTTCCTGCTGTGGCGGCACAGAGGTGAGAATTGGAGGCAAAACCCATGAAAACTCAAGTTGAGATAAGAACAAATTTGGAACAGCAAATAGATAAGAGAACAAATAGAATTAACCAAAGTGAACAAGAGAGTGATTCACATGCAAAAATGATCAGCACATTCTGGGATCCCAGGACAAAGAACAATATGGGATGGCTCCCCCACTTTGCCCCACTTATTCAACCAGAAGGAACAATTTTGGAAGGGAGAGAGAGAGATTCCCTTTCTGCCAACACAGGCAATGGCTTGAGGTGGTATTGAATAATATTAGGGTCCCAGCTACTGCAAAAAATTAACTCTGTCCTGGCTGGAATCAGTACAGACAAAAAGGCAAAATCATAGTTTCCCATGCAAAACTTCTTATGAAATGTATGCATGTGCTAAGGTCCATTTTATTGCCTCCTTGCTTCAGGGGAGCTTTGCCACTGCTTCTGCCTTTGAGGAATAAGAATTACAGCTGTCACTCCTGACTGAGGTGAAAAATTATCCTTGCCAAGGAATAAAATTTTTAAAATGCTTCATATCTTTCCTAGAATCTTAAAGACTTTTTGGAGCAGTAGAACTGTTTCTATATTAGTAGCAGGTACTGCATAATGAATTATTAAAACTTGATGCTGAATGAATTCATCCACATACACAACTTTAACAAATTTTCAGTGTTAGTAGTTGCAGTAATGATGGAATCTAGCAGTTACAGAGCTTCCACTTTGAAAATGATGGCTAAGATGCCTGTGGTTTTTTCCAAATGTACGATCACACTGTTATGCTTCTTTTAATGACAGCAGAACATTAACCAGCCTGCTTCAACAGACTGCAGTCCCTCTTTGGCTGATGGACACAAAAAGGCAGAAAAAAGCCCATTATGTGTAATCTACTCTATTTTCAATGGAAAAATTTCCTACAACACCTGCAAGAAAAGTACTTCAACTACATTGGGTGTTTTTAGTAAGGGATTGTTTATAAACTATTATTCCACTCCTCCCCTTCCCCTAAGTAACTATTGATTGTGGGAATTAAATATTCTTGGAATGTAAAGCGGCAGGAGTGTAATATGGCAAGGCTAGCTGAACTCTAGAGACATCATGGACATGTGACATGGCAACTCTTGTATGATGGTGTGCGTGTTATTGAGAGTTATCTGTGGGGGAATTATAATGGATGCTGTGCACAATTACACATGGTGCACTGATGCTTCTCCCTTCCTGAACACAAACGGGTAAAATATATTTGAGCTTTATGTTTCCTAATAGGACATGAAAGCATATTAATTTTTTGTATCTGTTGCAGCATTTTCTTGCAAGTTAGTGCTCAAGAGTATGCTAACACTGGTGCAGTTATAAGAATTTCTCACACTGGAAGCTGATGGCTTATTCTAAAGCTTTGATTACCCGAACTGTTGTTCTAGGCTATGAACCTAAAGAGAAGAGGAGGAATAAAAGTAATTAAATCATAACAGGAGACATTTAAAAAGTGCTGGAGAAAAAGAGTAATTTTTATAATCTGCCTGTCAAATGAGAAGGAATGCAGTTTCCAGTATAAAGCTTAGGGATAAAGAAATAGAAATATAAATGAAAAAAAATTTTTACCGGTAGCACCTGAGTTTAAAGGGTGTTTGGTACATGTGCTTTATAAATAATAAACACTTGTTTATTACAGTAATACTTAATAAACATTTGTTTATTACAGTATTTTAAATTAGGATAAGAGATAAAACACTGACCAGCGAAACCCCCCAAAATTTTGGGATTATGGCAGAGACACATTTCCCATTATAATGTAGAAATGTGTCTGGCTCTGTTAACTTATAAAGTACATTAAAAAGTGCACTCCTGAGAACTTTTAACATGAAGTTTGTAGGCATGTTTACAAAAAAGGCATAATTATACCATCACTAACAAATCCATTGCAGTTAAGTATGTGTCTTTTCAACAAAAATAGAATACAGACCTCCCATGTGACTTAATACAGGCGTGACTTGAAGAGCTGAAATATGACAGTCCTTGTAATACAGAGATTATTCCCACTGGCTACAGGTGGCTGCATAAAATGCATGGCACACAAGGGAGGTTTGCATACAAACCTTAAATGACCCATGTGCATTCCTTGTTCAGGTGAAGCAGCTGTTCACATCTCATCTGCCATGGCCCTCATAGCTGTCCATAGAAGGGGGATATTACACACACTCATGGTTCACTTTCTACCTAAGTAACTCCCCAAAAAGAGTACCAGTGAATCATACTTGCAGAACTTTGCACATGCTCATCTGGTGTTCTGGCTAGCCAAAGGTTGTGTAGATTGGAGTTAGAGCTGCAGGGGTGTGGAGGAAGGGATTATTTTGGTTTGGCCAGAGCTCTATTATGAAAGTCTTTAACCAACATAAATAGAAATAGGCAAAGCATAACACAAGTAGCTCTGACAGTGCAACTGACTGCTAGGATTCATTGTTCTAATTAGATAGAAATACGTAAACTTGGAAGGTAACAGGCATATACATTTCTACAAACAGGAATTTAAGAAACATATTATAATGAAATATTAAGGCTTAATTTTAATTTAGTTTCTACTGTAAGGCAAGACACATCTATTTTGATTCACTAATGCAAACTACACACAAGACCAAAATGAAAATATTACTACTAGTGGCAAAAAAAAAAAATGTTTTGAAGTGTTTGAACTACTTTTACTTTGGGAATTCTTGGGAATTTTTTTAGGGAAGCAGCTAGTTTATTGTTTACAACTTCTCTCTAGATGTATGCTGAAGTTCATACACTAATGAGTCACATATACTTTTAGATTGTCCAATAAAATAAATTAATTCTGTGCATGGAACATTATAAACTGTGGTTTTAATTGAAATTTCAATGGAAAAGGAGAAAATGGAAAACTGCTATGACTTACATAGGTTTATTTTTTCAATACCATTAGAAAGTCTCTCTCTCACACAAAAAAAACCTAAATAGCAGAGGTCCCTTATTCCTAAATTCTCTGAGAAGCTATGCAATTTCATTATTCTGAGGGTTGAGTGACTAAATCCAATTCAACTCTAAGAAATTAACTCTGCTACATTGATTTATCATCATCTCTGTCTATTAGTCAATTCTAAACCTCTAGACCTTGTGACAAATAAAGTATTCCAGTAAGTGCAGCATTTTAAATTCCATTAAATTGCATTCTGCTTTTTAAACTCAATTATCATGAAATCAATTGTAAAAATTTTTTCTACTAAGAAGTATGAAGAAAATCATAGTTCTAACTTACAGCAAATGCTAGAGTTTTATGCTGGTTTATGATTTATGGTATTTTGCTTCATTTACTTAAACCAAGGTGAAAGATTCCTAAGGTCGGCTAAAATACTCTAAGCACAGCATGTATTGAAATGAACAGGTTTAGAAACAGTTTCCATTGTAATTTAAACTGTTAGCCTTGTAAAACATATGAGGCTTTCCAATGCTTGAGAAATACAAACAATGGGAGAAATAGCGTGGTGCAAGAGAAGCCTGTAAGATCTCACTTGGTTGTCTGTGGTTGAAGAGAGAATTGCAGAAAGGAGCTCAGGAAACCGAGGAATTAGGATCCTGTTTCTAGCTGAATTTTTTGTGTGTATTTTCTTATGCAAGATTCTACAAAGCATGTGGTGTGTAGTTAACGTTTAACCCTTATTGAAGTCTCCCACAGAAAAATAGTATTCCATAGGGACCACTGATGGTTTATTCATGATGAAGCAATTTCTTTGCCATTCTCTAAGGCACTGGAAAATTCACTGTTTTTCACTATTTTTTTGAAATTATTCTAATGCCTTAATTTATTAGGCTTTTAAAACAGCTGAGTACGTGATTAAGGATTTATCTCAAAGTCACCAGTAAGCAGCTACTTATTTTAGTCTTGGTGCTATTAATTGATTTTAATGTAAATTAGGTGTCAAAAGTTCTCTGAAGATCTGGAAGTAAATGACCTCTTCCTAATTCTGCAAAGATTAGAGTGAAGTAATCTGTCTGTATACATGAGTCTGGTAATTAAATGTTTCTAGGGATCCAGTCTGTAGTAATTAAAGATTTGACTATAAAATTCTGGAGCATTTGGTCAAGAATTCATGCAGGATATTGGTGGTAAAACTAAGAAAATATTTCTTGATACAGTTCATCCTTCCATCCTCCAGAATATCTTCCAAAAATTCTCCCACTTCTACAGGCTATTCATTCTTTGTAGTTCAA
Source organism: Ammospiza caudacuta (assembly GCF_027887145.1). Lineage (NCBI taxonomy): Eukaryota > Metazoa > Chordata > Aves > Passeriformes > Passerellidae > Ammospiza > Ammospiza caudacuta. The sequence goes on along the minus strand of NC_080598.1, from coordinate 38,124,716 downwards.
CTACTTACACTCCAGGTATTGGCTATTTGAACTGGGATGAACAAAACATTCAAAGAAAAAAATTTTCTCTACATTCAGAAGAACACCCATTTTTCATGGAAATTTACATAATACAGACTAAAATTTACAAGTTTCATTAAAAAATGAATGTTCTTAAGCTACTATGTAAAGAAGAGTCAGAACCAAACAATGTATACCTTTCAGTCTGGTAAAATGGATACTTAGGTTATTTCATCCCTTTATAAAATTGAATTGGGAGTAAGCTGCCCCTGGCAGCTCATCAGTGATCTTCCTCTTGCTTCACAAGATTTGTTGCCTCACTAAATTACTTTTAGCAAAAATTTTTTTATTAATTCCTTGCATAGAATGAGACAGTTAACAAAATTTGTTCTAGATTTTTTAAAATTTAAATTGGAATTTTGTCTAGTAAGCTTTTCTTTCTTAAAGCAGTACAGGTTCAGAATATACTTGTCAAGTCACAGAACTCAGGCAGCTGTCAATGAAGAATCTTTGCATAAACTTGTTGAGCTCCCCTGATTCCGAGATCACTTTAGGAAAAATTAAGCATTTGCTTCCACAGACTGTTACAGAATCCCACTGGTCTCATGTATAGCCATCAATTTTCTCCAGATTCCTTTATATATTATCTCATGGACACCTTATACAAATTTTGTTCAAAACATAATTTGGACACATATAACATTACAAAATAACATGTATTCAACCAGTTACTCTTTGCAATACAAATGAAAATGAAGTTTTTCAACTTCACCAATGAGCATTGATTTGAAAAAGTAAAAAAAATTAAAAGTGGCAAATCCATTTAAGTTAAGCATTCTAGATACATACTTTTATGAAAACAGGGTCACAGTGATGAACACTTCTTGATACTAAGTCCAGAATTTTAAATCTTTGAAAACTCAAAATCAGGAGATCAGAGAGAGCCTTTGGAGTTTGATTCTGGCTCTGTGCTGCCCTATTGGAGGGACCCTGGAAATGCCAGTGGAGGCACCTGTCCAGGGGAGGGTGCTGGCCAGAGCAGTGTTACTGACACTTCTGACAGATGCCTGTGCTGAGCAGAGGCCCCTTGCAGGGAGCACCGGAGAGAAGATAAACAGTCTTGTGGGCTGTAAAGGAAATGAGAGAAATAAGTGAAATGTTGAACCGACCTGGAAGCCTTAACTTAGACTCTCAAACCAAAAAATGCTTGCATATTGGGACTTTTTTTTGTTTGTTTGCATTCAATTCAATATACCTTTTGTTTCTGATAGCATTTCTGCTTCTCTTAAGTCTCCCCATGGGAATATAGACATATAATAACATATTCCACAGTAAAATGCACTACCATCTTAAATTATGAGATCATTAAAAATCACTCAGCACTCCTGAACCTTATCGGCTCAGCAGCTTTTTGCCTTCTGAAATAACAGTGGTTTGTGGATAGTGGTACTTTTCACTCCGAGTGATAAAGAAAGCAAGTACTTGTGCTGAAAATGTGCATGGTGACCAAAAGGTGAAAAACACCATCTGTGACCTAAACTGCATCTGTTCATTGGCCACTGAAAGAGGAGGGTGGTTTTGATTTACTAGCCAGACAGCTTTCTCAATTTTCTTGTCAAGAAATATCTTTAAACTGCAATACAGTTATGACAGCTTGGATAACAGCATTTAGCTATACTCCAGCAGCTTTTAGATTTTACATGCTATATGCCTAGACCTGTCAGAGGGACCTGTGTCAGACACAACACTTCTAAAAATTTTTTAATCTTTTTCTTGCACTTATTGAATGTGAATTCTCCCAGTCACTTGGTTTGAATTTTAGAACTTTTACCCCACAGATGTGGACCTAATTATACTTTAAATATCAATAGAGATTGAACCACTAGGTCTTCATTATTATTTAAAAAAAGTTGAAAAGGAATATTCCTCATGCAATAAATATATTGCGAACATGTATGTATTGACAGAAATTGAAAGAAAGATAAGCAGCTTGTTTTCTGTAGTTGTGGAGGTTTATTTCCTGTGGGTTTCTTCTGTGTGTATGCTTTAGTAGTTTTTGTTTAGATTTTTTTTTTTAAATAAGTTTAGCATTGTTTAATAACAACACCTATTAGCTAATAGATCTTAAAATAGTGAGTAAAGAAATAAACAATGCTACCTGTTTGTCTTAAAAAACATCAGGTCTTCATGTGATTTTACTTGTAACACACAGATTGCAGATGCTTAATTATGTTTCTTAATCTAATGGGATCAATTTTAATAGAATACCCAATGTTCTTTAAATGCTATGAGCTGTCAAATAAACGTCTGTTTACATTCTTGTCATATTTTCTCATATGTTTGTACAAAGAACAATTCAGTTAGCCCAGACCCTGTTTCTATTTCTTGTTTAATATGGTTCTTCATGCCTTTTGGGAAGTTATGCTTGTTGGCAGAAGGATAGGGATGTCAACAACAGTGAATTATCACTGTCTTTTTCTTCTTTTTTTTTTTTTCTACTGCTGTCTGAACGTGTCATGATAGGTGTTGACTGCGTTTGCAGTGTTTCTATAAACCACCTTTTCCACGGATGGAAACACCTTTCCTTAGCCCTTTCCTTGGAAAGCACCTTTCCTTTGCCAAATGTCTGGCAAACTTTGTGTTGCTGTACAAAGTAAAGATTGCCATGTATGTGTGCACAGTAATTTATCATACACAAAATATATACCAAGGAAATATTTTTTAAAATATCACATCATGAGCCACTCCTGTACAACTCTGCTTTGTACTTTATTTTCTATAGTCTTTTAATTAAGGCCAGAATTTATTACACTTATAACAAGCAGGCCAGAACTAAGGCTTGTCATCTAAACTCTCTTCCGTAATCAAATCTAAAGCATAGTTTGTTCTTCCCATCTTTACGTAAATGTTCAGGCCTTGGTGAGATAAATTATCTTCCAAAGACATTGTAGAGTTTCAATGTCATCTCTATTTTCATTAATCTTACCAATTATTATGCAAATGAAATTTACTGTTCAAGTAAACTTGTATGTTTTACCTCAACTATGAACTTACATGCCACTCTTATGTACCTTTCAGACTTTGAAAAGTTCAAAGATTAAAATAGTGTCTCTTTAGAGATTTTACATGGCATTGCTTGCTACAATAAAAGTTGAAGGTTTCCTTTAAAAGCTTTGGAAAAAAATGTTTTTCCTCAGTGCCTAGGAATGCTCTTAATTTATTATTACTTGTTTATTATTAGTTATTTGATAAGGTATGCCTTTGATCAATTTGATAGTCCCCAGACCCCTTGCTGGAAGAGGTAGCGATGCTGGCTGCTGCTCATGACTTTGTCTATCTCATCAATCTCCTCACACACCCCTTGGTTATCTCCTGCCGTATTTAAAGACGCCTAGTCTGTGCAGCTCTTTTTCTTACAGAAGCTTCCATTCTGACTCTCTCTGCTTGGGACTGGACTCACACATAATGGTTTAAATAGGAGTGAGTTATGGTTTAGTAACATGGCCATGTTTCATTTTGATGCAAATTTTGGTATTTTTTAATCTTAATATATGATCAATTTTCTGATCACTGTTGTGCATGGAACTGTCGCTTTAGTAGTCTTGTCAATTATACTCTGAAATCAGATATCTAAGCAATGGCATCTCTTTTTGTATAGAATTCAGACTGTTTTCTAATAATTTTAAATTTACCTGCACTGAATTTCATCTACTACTCAGCACCCATTCACCCTCTGCAATTGTTTACATTTGACCTTCGTCTTATCTGTCTTGAATAGTTTCAACAATATTTGTTGTTCATCCCTTGTGTAGAGAACTCACTAAAGAGCTGAAAAACCACTTACCAATTTTTACCTTTCTTATTCTGTGTGGGTCACAGTAGGTAACTTTCTTTCTGCTGTGCTTCTAGACAGTTTTTAGTTTATGCTTTCTTAAATAATTTTGTTTTAAATATTTTTTCAGTATTTTAAGATCTCAGATTCCTTTGCTAGCAATAGTGATATGAAAGTTATCATCTGTGCTAGACTATGTGATGCCTAGTCAAGTCTATTTTGGAGGAAGTTTGAACGATACTGTTGGGGAAATTCCACTTGTAATGGAAATCTTTCAGTGGGGAAGCAATATCTGAGTTTGCTTTGCAAAGAACATTACAGATATAGTCTATAATTCTCTCTTGTACATACAGTCAGTCTTCTGAGTTCCTTATTATCAACTGCTTCCATGTGTCCTCTTTTTTCTTTTTATTATGCAGGCAAGTCAGTTTATGACTTCAATGAAAAAAAACCCCAGAACACAAAAATCAACCATATAGTAATTTTGAGATGTCAGAAGGTGAATTGGTAGCATTTAATACTTTTGGAGTCATTGTCATCAGTGAGTAAAAAGTTAAAAAATGTATAATTTCTTCATGTAGATAAGGAACCCAGAACAAAGAGGTCCCTGGGCAATTATACCCTTGTGACTTATGCACTCAACCCTCATGCTCCTTGCACACGTCCAACGCTGACATTTGGTCATTGGGTTTGCTTCCACCTTATTGGGTTCTTCCCCTATGTCTGTGCAGATAGGCTGTTCTTATCTTGGGAGCTGCAGCTCCTTCTGGCTGCTGCAGTCTCCTGTAGTCTCTCTCTTCTGTCTGTGTTTCTGATGCATCTGCTCTCTGGCAGAGCACAGAAAACTAAAAAAGCCCTAGATTTAGGATAAACATTACCTAGCAACAATCAAAACATCAGTGTGTTATCAATGCTCTTGTGCTAAAGACAAAACACAGCATTGTACCAACTGCTAGGAAAATGACTCAGAAAATGAACTCCATTCCAGATGAAATAATCTCTAGATGTAAGTTCAGAGCTGTGGGCCCAAGGCTCTACCTAAGCCAGCTACTCATGCTGAGCCACTAAAGCTGGGCAAACAACATACCAACAGCGTGGAATTATAACTGCATGTAACTTATTCCACTGAAAATGTAGCTGTTTATGTTTAAAAACTCTCTCTCAACATCTATTAAAACTCCCCCCAGGGGATTCCACCATTACTTCTTTTAGGCTCTCCTCAGACCCCTTTTCAGACTGTTTCTCACTTTAAAATATTGCTGTAGACTTTCCCCTATTTAAGTTCCAGATGGCTTTCTAAAAAAGAAACTATTTTAAGCTGTTTTGCCAAGATCTGATTTAACCATTTATGTTCCTTAGATGGACAGATATGTGAAGCCAAGTGAATGCAAGAAGCACTCTACTTGTCTAAGAAATCAGCCAGAAAGTAAACTGTCAGAGATTCCTCAGATCATCATACCGACAAACAGTAATGTATTTCCACCTTAACAGGGATTTTCCAGTAGTTGATAATAATCCATTTTCAGACTTGAAATTTCAGCTGCTTGCACCTATCATATTTGCTGGAAAGGTGATGAAGGCTTTCTACAAGCTTAATTGCAGCTCTTAAAAAAACAAACAAAAAAATAAATGAAAACAAACAAACCCCCCCAAAAAACCCACTGAATAATAAAACTTGTATTCCTTTTTACTTTCAACTTTCTTCAATGGGAAGGAAATTATTTTCTTTGTTACTTAATTTTATAATCTTATCAGAAGACATAGCTATATTCACGAATGAAAGGGCATTCTAAAACCATGGGGCAATCCATAGTGGATCAGAAAAAACAGCTTTACTTGGATCCTTAGGTGCAACTCTTAAAATAATAGCCAGGGATCAAATCTTAACCATGGAAATATTTGTGTCTGACACCTACTATGTGAAACTGAGGAGCTGTTATGAACTCTCTGCAAATTAAATCTCTCACAGCCACAACTCTCCACTGGGCATTTTTTACAAATGTAATTGAAGATGCCCAAGGTGATTCTTTAATCAGCCCCTTTTCTGGCACATTAAAATTCACCATGACTCACACAGCTACCTGAGTCATTGAGGGAAATCTGATGTAGGATTGTCTCACAGAAATACTGCCTGGCTTCAGCACAATCCAGTGTCTCACTTGATCACCTCTGTAAAAATACTCCACATCCCAGGAGAGCATGTTAGCACAGTATAAGAGCATATATTACCTTTTCTCTTTGCCTTTAGGGCTGTTCCTGTTAAGTCAAGTGAGTGTGAGATTCACAGTTTCTAACCTCTCTTCCCCTCTGAGGCTCTGAGACAACATGGAGGCAAGTTTCCAGCATAGCTAATCTAACTTTTCCACCAGAGTCTTTTCCTACTAAGTGCCTTTAATTGATCTTACCTACTCAGTCTTTGGTCCTCGCTGAAACAGGATTCTGATAAACATAAATTGCTCCTGGGATATTTATCCTATGATACATCCCTTTACTCTCAGAAGTTCCAGTTGCACAATGACATATGCCATCATGGTGTTTGAAGCTACCACAGGAAATAACTCATGCAGAGATCATAGTCCTCCAGAATTTCCTTGAAGATATATATTCAGCAGAAAATCCTAGTAGAATAAGCCTCTTCCTGTGCATCACTAGTATTTTAGTGATGTCCCCAAATTAGTGCATTCCTAGAGGTGGTGGCTACAGTAAATTAATTTCATATGTAGGAGGACCACACACTGTGATAGTTGGATTTTTAATATTTTAGAAGTATTGTGTTTCACAGCTTGCACTAAAACTCTCACTCTCCTTTTCAGTACTTGTCTTTGGTAGTATTAAAGACTATTTTAATGTCTCCAGCAGTTTTTTATCTGTCAGTGTTAGCTTCTGACAAGCTTTTCATATCTGTCATTCATGTCATCACCAGTGGTTTCCATGTGGTACTGTTCACTCCTAATATGTCTTTGAAGTTTTGCTTGGGTTACTCTTCTAGTAGTCCTTCCTCAGCTTTGTGTGCAGCTATCATTTGGCATTGGGCATGGCAGGAGGGACCTCATCTTACTTATGTAACACTGGCAGCTTATTTGCACCACAGGCAAGTGGAGTTGTATTTATTCCTTTAAGCTACCTCACTAAGCTCAGCTTTTGGAAGTATTTTATTTGGAGAAGAGCAGTAAACTTGAGGTTGTAAACTAAACTTTAAGGTAACTCTGATTTAATCTTTTTCATCAGCTAAGATTACTGTGTCCTATAGGCTTATGCACCATCTGGATACTCACATAATTGATGCATTCCAGAGATGGGGGAGCTGTGATGGGTGACTTTGCTACCCACCAGCCTTCAGCTGGGTGTGAAGTGCTGATGGACACCAGGCCAACTAGTCTCTTGAGGTGTCAAGCAGCTGCTGATTGTCTCACTCCATACCTTCCCCCAGCAGGGACTCCTGCAGGGCATGTCCAGCCTGAAGATGAGGAATACTCACTTTTAGACAGGTGAGTGAAGTGCTGAGGTCTGGTGACACACAGAGATAAAGCCCTAAAGTAGCTACATAGGGGCTTTCTTGCATCGTAATTGTGCATCCTGCAAGGCCAAAGACTGCAAACCTAGGTGCTTCCATCTGAGCCTGCTTATAACCCTTCAGACATACATTATATACTTCACTGGCAATATTTAGATTCTGTATTAGTGACAAATCAAAACATAATCATCCACATAATCAGCATCACACTGCTCATGCCTGAGTGAGTCTTGTCTGTCATCTGCTCTGCTGCACTTTATTACTGTATTTATAATAGTCAAATAATGGCCTGGAGCCCAACACAAATTGGCAACCTGGCCTTTATTTCCCTCCTGTAAGATACACAGGTGCTCATACACCTTTTCCAGCGACAAATATGTACTCTCAAAGTGAGAATATAACTGAGACACATTATTGTTGTCATTACATGGCAAGGGTTCCATATTGCTAGAGTTTCATACCTCCTTGATGTTTCTCGCAGGCAGCTCCTCCAGGCACTGACTCTTCCTTGTCCTCACAGCAGCCACTGACTCCAGCTCCCCCCAACCAACCAATCCACTCTTTTATAACACTCTTCTGATGGGCTACAGCTGTGGCCTGGTAACATCAGGCCTGCTCCTATTCTTTAGTAATTTGTTCAGCTGCAACTCTTTAGGGGATAAGATCACATTCTATACCACCTTCATTTACCCATACTGTATCCCCCTACACATTATTAATATTTTCTAGCATTTGCAGCATTTAATGTCGCTGATTCTTACAGCATGTTTTGAGGCACTGACTGCTCTGGACAAGCTTTACATGTAAACATAGGAAACTAAACCACTGGAATGCAGGAAAACTTCAGTACTGAGAAAACATTTTTTAAAAAGCAAATCTTTTGGTGGTGAGACTCTTATTTTTGAAGCTGTCAAATTTGATTCTATAATAGCAAAAAGCCTTAAATCCATAGTGTTTACATGTGTATCTCTTTGTCTATTCTGCTCTTCATTACCAGGTGTTTAAAGACCTCTGAAACAATCAAAATGACATTTATGGAGTGCAATAAGTGTCAGGGCTATGGAAAACCTTAAATAATTTTCTGACTCTGAATTTCTGAAATGCTGTAGTTTTTAATCTCAGTAATTGACATAATTGTCACTTGGAGACCTTACTCATACAGAATTTTTAAGAGCAAATGAAACTTTTCTAATAATTAATGAAAACAATTCATCAGTCATAGGAATGTAATGTTATTTACATATCTTTGGAAATATTTTATTTATTTTTCAGAAATAAAATGCAAAATTAATTATGCAAAAAACTGCTTAATAGACTTAACTGCTAAATAGAGCCTTTCACAACTTTTTAATAAAAATACTGCAGTAGATTTGAGGACCTATGGAGAAATCTATTATCAACATCATATAGTTTTAAGTTCTTAAAAAAAAAGTAAATTTTAATCAGATATATTATTCAGATGAAAATACATATTGATTAGTTATCAAACTGGTGATCTTTCCAGTAGTGTCAAGGTTAAAGATATGCCACAATATGGTGCAAATTCCCCCAAAGTCTAATTCAGTGGATACTCTTGTTACCTATATTTAAATGTACACAGTAGACCAATAAAAACAATCTGATTTATCTATCTTGTTGTAGTTTTGATGGCTTTTGAAGCACTAGCTATAAAATAACAGGAAAATCAAAGTTTTAGTGACCTCTGAGCATTCTTCATTAAGTAGGTTGATCTAAATAAGCTATTTTAAATTTAGATAGTACATTCACAGCACATTTTATGTATCAAAGAGCATCTATTTGTGAATAACCCTTTCCTGTTGGGACCTATAAAGGAAAAGTCTCCAAGTATAAGTAGTGAGTGTTTGGATATTAAAAATCTTCAGAGTGGTTACCCACCTGCAAACCTTAAGTTTGAAAATGTTCCAAGTTTTCCACAACTACGTTTCCCCGTGCCTGTTATTTTGATGATTTCTCAGTTATTGGTTTATAAAGTGAAAACCTGCACCTGCAGAGTTGAAAAGACCACCTCATGTAGTCAGTCATCTAAAAGGATTACTCTGGGAAGAGGACAACAATTTTGGTTTTTTTCTATTTTTCTGAGGAAATGAGTCTACATGTTTGTTTTACCTCAGACATCTTTTGTATGTTTAGAATTGATGCTCGTGAATCAGAACCGTAAACTTGTATCAAAGTCATTCATAGCAAATTTAGCTATTTAAGTTCCTTAAGTGCTTATTTTCAAATTATCTGACTACGTCTATGAATGTTTCAGTTGCAAGCACTTGAGATCAGCACCGACACACACCATGAGCCAGTCCAGGCTCCACCATTGCAAGACTCCTTTATACCTGCTTGAGCAGGTGTGCTTGTTCCTCTTTCCATGCCTTACACCTTCTGGGCTCTGCGCTTTGAGACTGCAATTAAGAGCTTGTTATCTCTTGTTTATCCCACCCACAAACGTATTCTGGACTCCCTGAAAGTCATGCTGCTGTCCACCACAGCGTGGGGTAGAGGAGAGCCCTGAGACCTCAGGCTGAACAGACAAATCCCGATATGGGTGTGGGTTGAAGCCTTCGACTTTTGAGTCACTCCAGACAGGGCCAGAGACTTGTGGTGCCACTTTTGTGTACCCTAAAGCTCTCTCAGTAAAATGCAGCCCTGAGCAAAGCCTCTGGGACACCATGAGCATCTACACTGTCGAGGGAGAGCTGCCTGCAAAAGCTGCTGGTAGTGCTCTGCTTGCCAGCACTTCTCTGGAGCTGGCTGAACAGGAAGTAGTATCAATCTCTACTTGATAATTGCTTTTGCTTGCTTCAATATAATTGCTTCAATATTGCTTTGAAAATAGTGCATTATATTGTACTAGTAGTTATAGCTACCTATACTGTGTGCAAAATAATTCTGATTAAGATCTTTCATTAAGATCTTTCCATAATAAATCATTTATAGGAAGCTGAATGCAACCTTGCTGTTCCCGCAGGAAACTTCTTGCTTGTGGCTCCAGCTGCACTTCACACCTTGTGCACACCTGACACACACTCCTCCCTTTGCTTTGTGCTCCAAACAGGGCCTGAGATGCTCAGTTGCTGATAGCCAGTGTTTAGCATGTGCTACTTTGCTCAAAAAACCTGTTTTGAATAGGTAGCTTTTTTTTTTTTTTAATTGTCCTTAAATAACATAGGTACCCCTGGTAAATAATGCACAGGACTAAATACCAAGTGGCATTAAAGAGTCACAGGAATATCCCAAAAAATATGGCAAAGGATGTGAACTGCTGGATTTACAGATGTCAGGCTGGCAGGATGCAGGCAGGCCTCTAGGAAGAGCCCCAGTCTGCTGTACGCCTCTGTTGCAATGTAACTGTTCTAACTTTGACAACCTCGGATTTAAAAAAAAGTTGTAACCATTTTTCACCCTTCAAAAATTTACTTTTTGAATACCTTTTGACCTTTTTCTTCTTACTTTTTTCTTTTTGTTTTCCTGGTGACCTCCATCTGAAAGGATTTATGAATTAAACCAGTAGAATGGAGCCATCTCTTTCAAAAGGTAGTCAGCTTCCCATTTACTCAAAAAGCAAAAAAAGGACAAAAATATTATTTTTTTCTCTATTTTCTACAGCTGAAAACAATTGAGAGGAACTGATAATGATTATGTTAGAGAAAGTTAATCTGCATTTTAGTCTTATTGAATGCAATGAAAGGAAAAAAGAGTCTGAAGAAACGAGCATCACACAGAAGAAAGCACGTATTTCAACCTCAGTAAAATAAGGAAATATGGAAATCATATATAACAGACCTTTCAATGTGGAATTGGTGAAAGTGGTACTCTTCAGCCTAATTTAAAAGTAAATTTTATTATAAAGAATATCAAAAGTAAACGTTGTTATACAACATTTTTTATCTCATTATTTGATCAAATCTTTCCCTTATCCCCTCTTCAAAAGAAGTTTGTCATTTCAGCAATATTTCCATAATTAAATCTGTGTTAATAAAATTGTACTTATTAACTTGGGCTACACCAAAGTGTTCATCTTGTTCTATTTCTCCAGCTCTAGCAGAAGTCACTACGGAGCCTGTGGATGCAGGACAAGAACAGACTGAAACTTCACCTCCAGCTTCTAGTAATCCAGGACTTTTTATACCAGATATAATATTTGGATAGTTCTTGATAGACTTATTTGGTATTTGGTTATTTGATGGATACTTTACAGAAATTTCTTGCTTGTTTTTTTCGTCCTTTGTGAGGATTTCTACTGCTTAGAGCAGGTAAAATGCCCTGTAGCAATGAGCTCCATGTGATAGTTGCAGCTTATACAAGGAAGTAGCACATTCTCTTTTAATTCTGCTTCTTTTGGACTACCTTTTGTGTTCAAAGAAACAAACTCCTATCTTTTGTGTTCAAAGAGACAATGAGTTCCTGGTAATCTTCTCCTTTGTTTGATACATATACTTGGAATAAATGCATATTAAAATTTATATGTCTATATGTATTCTTCTATCCAAAAACCACTTTAATATTGCTATCTGGTTGAAAAATGAAAAATACCAACCCCAAAAAAATCCCACTGAACTTCTGCAAGCAGACAAATTTTATCATTACTGTGATGTTAAATTAGCTACCAATTTACTTGTAAAACCTCATCAAATTCAATTTCATCTATGAAAAATAAATGCTGTAATTTGGAAAGGATTGCTGTTTTTGTCACTCACATCTGTGTGAAATTGGGTCTTTTGAGTCTGTGCCTTAACTGCAAAACTGGTGCTTAACTGCATGGGACATGTCCATAATTCTACTTTATTGATAAAATTTATAAATTTATAATGTCTCTACTTGAGCTAAATAATTTAAAATTCAATATATTAATGAAAAATATGGAATTAAAATTATTTGATCAGTGAATCATCCCTACGCCTCACTTCCCCCGTGCAGATGTGAGACGGAGAAAAAATGCAGCTCTTCTGGACTCTTTAGGTAACATTGCTTTTCTCCTCTCCTTGAAAAAGCAAGTTCTACTAGTTGGTGGTTTTTTAAAAACTCCCCAAGCTGACTATAGGGGAAATCCTCTGAGGGCCAGCACTTCTCAGCTGTGATGAATCTGGTTGTGCCCATTTCCAGTGTACTGTTTCACACTGTCCCATATTTTAAGACAAACCTTCTTCTAAACCTTTTATGCTTCGAAAATTGCCTGTGAAAGGAAAGATGAATTTTCCAATTATCCGCATCTACATAAATAGGTGATGAATGGAGGCAGCTGCAGAGATGCAGTTGAGGTTTACCTATTTTACCTGAAGAAGACTAGGTCAAGTGCAAAGACTGCTTGCAAAAATAAAAATACATAGAACAAATTAAAAGAAATTACTGAAAGTCATACTCATAAATATGCAGTATCAAGAATAGATATTGTTGTATCTGCAAAAGCCAAGATATGCTTCTATCTTACAAGTTTTGCCTTAATTACAGTGAACATGAAAACTACTAAGTATATAAATGAAAATACCAAAGCCCTGAATTTCCATAACATTTAAAAAATGGCAGACTTTCATTGGAAATTAAACAAGTCATAATCCAATAGGGTGACATAAGCTGGTTTCTAAATATAATCATCCTGAAAGAAATGGACCCTAGGAAGTGAGTAATGTTTTCAATCAATGTGCCATTGAACAGTTTTCGTAAAAAGCAGTAAAACCAAAGCATTAAACTAATTAAAATACAGAATGGAGATAAACATTTATTTGGGGCATTTATAATTACTTTTAGTGTGCATAGGTTTCCCATGCTGGAATCAAATATTCACAGCGCAATAAAAAAAAAAATCACATTTTGAATCTTATAATAAACATGTAATTTAAATATTAAATACAAAACAGTTTCTGAAATAGGCCTGTCCCCTGTTTCTTTTTTGGTTTTTTTTTTTTTTGGTCAGCGATAAGAACTACCTCTGTTTAGGTTTTATGGATTTATAACTTCTAATAACTGCAAGGTGACATGGTTACAGTGTGTTGTTCTGTGTCATTTTTCTGTGTAAATCCCCAAAGGCAGAGCTGAATGCTTGTGTCTATGTATCTCTGTGAGTTTAATTTGTAAATCTCTCCTTCAAGTCTGGCTGAAAATTTATAAACATTCTTGTGAGAGTGAAAGTAAAGATTATACAGGGTTATATATTCTCTGCTGGGTCATTTCACACTGCTGGAGTTTGTCTCTTCAATTAATTTAATTCACCTTTTTAAAACACCTCCAATAGAAAGAGGCACATTATTGAAACTGTTACATTTCAGACAATGCTGCTAGTAGAGATTTATTTGTGGAAACTTGTTTTAAACTATAGTTTTACTTTTTTTTTTTTCCATTTGGCTTCCTATACAGATAATCTGTGAAGTCATATAGGAGATGCCAGATGTTTAGAAATATTAATATTGCAAAGGCATGCAACACTCCTGCTGTGGCACAAAGGCACACAGAGAAAAAACAGTGCAGCTAAAAGCTTTAGGCTCATTTAAATTTAATAAGCTCAGAATATGTAGATGTTATAAAAGAAGCAGCAGACAGAAGTGTTTTATTTGTTAATTTTTCACATTTATAGGTATTTTAGGTTTCTGAGCTTTAATGCATTGAATTAGGCCACTGACATGAGTCTTACTAAAGCCAGTGGAACAACTCTGGTAAGAAAGGAATATTCCCATCAATGGATACAGCTAACATGTAGGTCTGTATCTATACTTATGTTGCAGAAATCAGAACTTCCTATTTCTAGTGTCATATTGGTACTCAAAATGGCTAGTCCTTGAGATACCACTCACAGTGATGCAAGACTTTGCATCTGCAGGAGAGAATCAGTGATCAGAATGACTCAAATATTATGTATTCAGAGTCTATAATGTGACGTATTCATCAGGGAATACTAATGCTCTTACATACAGGGGTTGTCCATAATATATAAAACTATTCTAACTTTCTGGACCCTTTCTGAGATTTTTTTTTCTGAAAATAGACACTGAAGCAAAACATCTTTTTCATGCCTATATTTTTCCGGCACTGCATGTCAGCTTTTCCTAGTTTTCCTGAAGCAACTTTTCTCTCTTCTACTCTTCCACCTGCTGAGGTTAGTAATTTTAGAACTGCTAATAGAATTGGCCTGAACTTGAGAATTCTATTTCTCAAAAACATTGAGATGTCAAAATCTGGACTCCTTCTAAATCAAAACCAAGTGACAAAAATATCCTACAACAAGGCAGGATAAGAAACATTGTGTAGCCATCATTGAAACAAGTATTTATGCTCTGAAATTATGTTTCCTGGAATTGTGATTGCCTGACTCTGGTATTATTATTTTTTTTTATTTTTGAGAAGACAAAGACTTTTTAACTTCCAGGTTACTCTGCTGGAACTGCTGGGAGTTGTGGTTCAAGACACTGAACACAGAGTTTAGGCTTCTGTCTCTGTGGCAGGGAACTTCAAGCACCTGAAACCTGCTATGTGCTTGGCTTATTTGATGTTGCTGGAACCAACTATTAACAAGGAAGAGAGTTCAATTTTAACCAGCCTGCATTCTAAAAAAAACCCCAAAACCTAACAAAATACCAAAACCCAAAAAAACCCAAGAAAACCCCAAATCCCCACAATCTTTCATTTGAAAATAATTTCACTGTGAGGACATAGATTTGAAAAATAAATTCTGTTATTACAAATATCATGGGATTAATATACTCTTTTAATACAAATTAATATTTTCTGTAGGAAAATATCAGGAATCCAGCACCTTTTCCATCAAAGTCTGCATACAGATATTTACTGAAGATGCCACCATTTCTCTGTGTTAGTTAATTAGTGTACTCCAGACTTCAAAATAACATCACCTTTGAGCACACAAAGGAATATTAGTGGCATAAAAAATTTTCAGTAACAACTGTTCCAAAAGAAATATGTTGAATTTCAGTCCTTTTGCTTTGCAGAAGTTGAAATAGAGTAAAAAGGAATCTGGGTAAAGCTAATTACCCTGAAGCTGTATAGTCAGGAACTCTTGAAGGAAATTATTCTGATACATAAAAACTAGGAAGGAATGATTAATTTATCTAGCATTGGGGATGGATTGAGTTGTGAGCATATTAATAAAGGATCAATCTCTACTAAATAAGCTTTTTAATGATCACTTTTAATATTTATTATGTGGATTAAAATGACTAAACAGAAATAATCTCCTTTCCAAAGCAGAAGTGAATAATGACAGATACCATTGCTATATAATAGAAATTACTCAGATCACTGCTGCTCTGATGTCATAGTTTTGAAACATCAAAACCATTTATAGGGAAGAACAAAGCTTCCATATGGATCATATACCAGACAAATTACCAAGTGTTTCTTCCACTAATAACAGTTCTTGTTTGAATCAACATAAGGAAAATGAAAAGCCTTTTTTCCCCATGCTTAAAATATGTGATTTTTGCAAGGATGTTATAAACAAACACACAGTCTCTTAATCTTCTCAGGCTCAATATCTACCAGTTCCTGACAATTTCCTGAAGTTTGATAAATGACTTAAACTTACGCATGTTTTTGATTTCCATGATAGTCTTTATCTTTAAAATTCATAGACTAAATATATGGTTTTTTTTAGTTTAATTTCAAATATGTTATCTGAGTGTTTAAGGGGGAATTTCTTAGTTGTTATTTCATGACAAAAAATAGACGATCCTGTCCTACACACAGGCTGACCCTTTTTGTTAAGCAGCAGAGAACTTAACAAGACCAGTGATGGTAAAATTGAAGCAGTAGAGGGAGAGCACTAGCTGGGGCTAACTTCTCAGGATGGGGAGCTCTGGAGGTGCTGCCAACTTCCCAGGCACCTTAAGGCCTTTGTGTCTGATCCCTTGAAACTGGGATATGCCACAATGGAGGGCTGTGCTGGATGATAGGAACCTTTGAATTTTCCAGCAAGCAGCAAACACTTAACACAAGCAGAGCACGTATATTCTCAAATAAGGAATAAATCCTCAAAAGAGACAAAATTTATCAAATGCAACCAATTTTCAATAAGGATAAGAGTGCTTGTCCTTATTGGAGGAATTCATGTCCTCTCAATTTTTAACAAGTTCAAAGGCAGGAAAATCTCATTTACAGTTCAAAATAACTTACTTTATCAAAAAAACACCTCCAAATACTAAAGAAGTGAAATTAAAAAAATCTTTGTGGTTGGTAATAAATCATCAGTGAGGTGCATTTGGGCAAAATGTTCCTGTGTTCATGTAATCATCAGGAAGATATTTAAACAAATACTGAAAATTCTGACATTTATGGCCAGTACATCTGCTCCTCCAAACACCTACAGTCTTGATGCAGGAAAACTTCAAAGAACTTATGCTATTTTCCCAGAAGAAAGTGCAGGGAAAGGATCAAATCTGACATACAGGTTGTACTTTTACTATTGATTGCTAGAGAAAATCGCTCTTCTCTTATTTTCTCCTTATATTTTCAGGTTCTTTTAAGGAAACAATTTTCCAATAAAGAATAACGTTGCAGCAGAAAATATGTTTTTCTTTTAACTTTTGCCCTTTACTCCAAAATATAGTGCATAGTGTCCCCTTTCTTTATAGGTGGTTTCCCCTACAAGAGAGTTTTATATGATATTTCAGAGAGAAATTATTATTTCCCTTTTTCTACTTGGGAAAACAAAGTAATAAATATTTACTTGAGGGTCATGGAAGGTCTTCCATTCATTAATACAGGTAAATTACTGTATCTGGATAAGAGTACTAAAATTTCAATTTTAATCTTGTTATAATTCATCATCTAAGCCTGCTATCTATCATGATGGAGAATTCTGATGAACTCCTAGCCATATTATTCTCTTCCAAAAGGAATACTAAATAAGGCAAAAAAGCAAGAGGCGCTGGATGTCTCATTTGCTGTTTCTCTTAGAGATAATTTTAGGAATATCCTACAGTAAATATTAAATGTACTATGCAGTTGACTTAAAAATGTGATGTTTCTGCATTTTTCTCAGAAAAAAAGGGAGTATTTAAAGTGATTTTCTATTAAAATATACTCTAAACTCCTTGTCATGGACACCACCAGTACTTAAGAGTAAATAGAGAGACAAGATTTACCTTATTTATGAAAAGGCTAAACTTTGCCCAGACATAAACCACTAATATATTCCTGCTAAAAATTTGCCTATTAAAAACAACCCCAAAAAGTTATAGAAAGGAATTTTATTTCTCTTACTTGTCATGTCAGTTACAACTGTTTTCCACATAATAATTTTTTTCCCTCAATTCTAATCTATTTTGAGATACTAAAACCAGGCTGTCCCATCGCAAGGAATTTTGCCTCAAATACAAGGAAAAGAACAGAGACTGTATCCTACTTCAATATATCTGGAAATGGGGCTATAGCTGGAATTGTGTATAAATTAGGTTTTAGATCAGTTTAAAATGCTGGGTTTATTATGTGTTCAGAATATTTTTATTCCTGTTGTTAACTCAGTTAATGGATTTCAAGTGATGGTTTCTCAGGAAACATTTTCCTTCTCTTAGATTCTACTTCCAGGCACAAAGTTTCCATATTATACAGTCTCTTATTTTTGTATTTTTCCTTTTGTGCTTTGAGAAACCTGAAAACCTTTTTTAATTTTTCCAAAACCAAAATAACAGGCAAAAGGTCTCATAGTTAGGCAGGCATCCTGGAAACAGACTAGAAAACTGTTGTACTGCTCGGAGTTCTTTACTCCCTTGCACACTCAGGGGAAAAAGAAAGCCTGAGGCTTTCTAACAGCAAAGAAAAGTTTAGCCAAAGTATGAGTTCATGTTTAAAATCCTTTTTAATGTAGCAAAGAGCTGTGACATCAGAGTTTTAAATGTGAGCATCTGTAAACCATGAAAATCCCGCTAGATGGTGCTCAAGAATACACGGTCCCTTGGACTGGCAAACCCCGTGGACTGAATGACACAGGTGGTTGCGTTGGTCACGATGCTAAATGGTTTATAGCTTTTAGAGGTTTAGTCTAAAATTACTCTAAAGTTCCTGAGATCCTGGTAGAGGAGGAGAATTAGATATTTCAGAACTGTGTTTCAAAGTATCTGCAATATTCAGAGACTTTCCCATTGTTAACTGTGCACATAAGAGTAATCTTGACAGGGGTCCTTGAAAATTCCAGAAAAGGTTGATCTCATGGTCTTGGTCAGAAAAGATTATTTTCACTTTCCTTATAAAGACTTGGTGCTGTTAAGGCACAACTGCAAGATCTGTAGTTTTTGAAATAACCGGAAAAATACATGGGATTCTCTAGTATAAAGATTAGGAGAAGTCCAGAAGAAGTCTGACATGGTCTTTGTTTTCAGACCTTGTCAGTTTTTTACACTGAGGCAACAGCCACTGTTATATTCCTGTAAGGCACAGAGACCCTCCAAGCTGGGAGACATCTTTGGATAATTCTAGGCAATGGGAAGTGAGTGGGGATTAAATTTCAATATAGTGTGTCCTCTAGTCAATAAGTTGTTACTGTGTGTGCCAATCAGCAAGTTTAAGAAAACAGCAGCACCACCTTCACACTGTAATGGACTCCACTGATTAGTTTTCCTCTGAGAGCAGTGGTTACCGGGTTAAACCAGACAGAGGCATAAGCAGAGGAAATCCAAACTGTAAATTTATAGGTAAGAATTTGACTTGGCCAGAAGTGACCTATTTTTGCTCATGTACTGTTAGGAAAATGGAGAGTGGTAAGGTTGAATCCAAGGTGCTGCTCAGTCAGAACCCAAGGCTGTGGTTTTAGGTGACTGCTTATATTTTAGTATAACCTAGCCACTCAGGTACTGCTTTTGACATTCATCAGACAAAGGATACTGTGAAAGGTCCATATTGAACAATTCTTTCTAGAAATTATATGCGATTTTCTGGCTATGTGTAATAATTTACCATAATAAAAATAACTAATGGAAAACATAGCTATTATTTTTAATATTACCTGTAAAGAGTGATGGGAGGTATTATTCTTCCTTTCTGTAGAAAGCAATTATTGAATGCCAGTAAGAAAGCAGAGTTCATTGCTCCTCAGAGCAAAACTATGTCCATTTTTCCATTAAAAAAAAAACCAAAACAAAAGAAGTTTCCCATGAACAAAGAATAGCCTATGAAATAAAGGCAAAACAAAAGAGACTGAACCTGTCTTTGTTTCCTTGTGCAGAATATCTCTGACTTAAGAAAAAAGGAAAATAATGGAAAGCTTCTTTGATTGATTTTGCAGCTAATAGAATAGCACAAAAGCATGCTAATTGCTTTAAAATAGAAATGGAGAACTTAATTCAAAATTGGCATAAACATGCTCAGCTTCTATTAAATTAGCACTGAGTGAAAACTGACTCTTCAGAGTGCCTCTCAACAAAAGTCTCTACATGGAAAAGCATAAACCAAGAATTATACGGTGCTCATGTTTCTATATTAAAAGCAAGGGTTGCATTGCACTCTGTATTCCTTTATTACTCTCTACTATAGATTTCTCAGTATGGTGATACTAAATATAGTATTGCCCTAAACCTAAATTAGACTTCAGTAGATCCAGAGTAATTCAGGATTGCTAGGCCAGGGAAGACGACTGAATGAAATGTCCACTTGAATGAGATTTGGTCTTGCCTGCTCTCCATGTGCCTTACAAATTGTCATGCTAATTTCTTCAAAAGTGGTAATGCTTGCCTTAGCAAATTATTGTGAAACCTCCCTGTAATGCAAAGTATATAGAAATGTTCATGACATGAATTTTGCTTTAAAGTTGCAGTGGAACATTCCCAGCAGGAGTGAGGAAAGGTCTTCATTGTCAAAAATTTCAAGTACATTTTCAGTAAAAGGCAACCCTTTTTCATAACTATGGCACACAAATCAATATTGTTGTTCTATACAACGTGCCAAAATGAATAGTAGTAACACCAGCTTCTTATCAGCAGTGCAATTTCTTCAGGGCTATCTCCAAGCTCCAGTGCTCTTCAGTACAGGAAGGTGAATAAGATGTCAATGGGATAGATTTAGAACATTTGGGGTCTGTGTTGTTTATAATATTTGCCAATCCTTGATTAAGCAGATCGACCTGCCCAGGCTTTCAAGGTCAGTGCAATTAGATAAGGATGTGAAAAAAGGTGAAGGAGCTGTTCTTGGAGATAATGTATAAGCAGTTGCAAAATGTTTCACCTGAATTTTAGAAGTACAGATCTCTGGAGTAGTGGGTGAAACAGGGTATTTACTGAATCTTAGCAAGATGGATTAGCTCAAAGAAAATGGAAAGATATAGAAAACAATTGACTCAGTTATTGAGTAGTAAAGTAAAAAAGCTACTGCTGCAGTATAGCCATATACTGTAGTCTCTTCAGCTTTTGTAAATTAGAAAGGCCATGGCTGTGTCAGTACTTCACGCTGAGTTTAGAAATCTGAGTAACAGCTAGTTGCAGCTGGAAGTAGATTTGGTAACATGTAAGTAGAATCTGTGAGTCAATGTGAAGTCATACCATAAAAAAGGTATGTAATTTGTGGTGGGGTACAGCCTCATCTCTCTCTGTCAGGGGAAGGTATTAAATTCAGTTCTGGATAAATTTCATCTCTGGCTCATTATTTTGCTCCATTATTCTGCGTTTTGCCTACGCAGATTCCTGCTGAGTGCTATAAAGCAGTTACTGTATTTTATCCTGAAAGGATAACTACTTCTTTAGCTGTGACTTGAGAATTCTTCATTTGGATACTCACTTACTTCACCAGGGAATGCTGGAATGATGATGTTTAACTTTAAGCTTTCAGAGTTAAAAAATTGCAACTAAGCAGCCATTGTGAGGGCAGTAGTAATAACAGTAACAGCATGGAGTATTGAGTATTTTTTTCCACATGATAATGTAGTCCCTATAAATTATAGGCTATGTGATTCAACACTTTAGCATTATGATTGGGCATTCTGTAATCACTGAAACTACTTAAATAGTAAAGCACGTAAAAAGAAAGGTGATTGCCATGAAATACTGTGTTAATTTCACATAAAAGGATGTTTAAACAGACTAAAATGCTGGTATGTGTGAGATCAGTTTATGAATCCAAGTGACTGTGGAAGGAGAAATACAACAAATCAGGAAGAAGCAAGGGAAGTGCTGGCATAAGCTGAAATCATATGGGGCTGTAATACATGCTTTACACTTTATTACAATTTTCCAATTAGCTGACTGCTGGAAAACACCCTGGCTTAGTGTGGAAGCAGCACAGTTTGCTGTTGCTGCTGGGTGTTAGAATGCAGAGACAATTACGCCATATTGAGAGTGTTATGGACAAACAGAGCAGAACCACCCATGTAACCTTTTAATAATTAAAATTTTCTGCTTTTCTAAAATGCTTTCCAAGTGTTGCAGCAGGTTCAGGACCCTGTTCGTGTCTTGTGTGCTGAAAAAGTGTTAATGTTTTACATACTGTATATGGAAAAGCTTAATTAAAAAATACTGTGAAAATGATATTGGTATCTTTTCTTGTCAGTCCCCACATGGGTCTGTAAGGCATCTCTTTATGAATGGCTTCAGGATAATAAATATATTGTGAAAATTAAAGAAAAAAAAATCCTTTTTTGCCGCTGTTTATATCTCCAGTATTTACAAAGACTGAATCTTTGTGAGTCAGCCAAATGCTTTTCAGTCTTTCTCTTTCCCACTATGGTTTTTGATTCTCTGCTGTTTTCTCTTTCTTATTTCTAGTATAACACTGAGACATAGCCCAAGGACAGCAAAAACCTCAGGTTGCTTAGTTCACCATGTTTCTATAAAACCTTATGCTGATTTACACCCAATAAACATTTGTATCTATAATGACTAATAACTGCTGTTGTCTGGAGACAGAAATCAAACAGAGCGGAGGCTTTTGTTAACATAATAAAATACTAGAGGAGTGAAAATAATCTAATAGTCTGAAATTTCTTTTTTAGGTGACAACAGGATAGAAAATCTTGATTCAGCTGAACTATTAGATGTCTAAAGGGGTATATAAGGTAGTTAGAAACTCATCCCTCTTCTGTCCAGTTAACACCCTTGAGTATTACCTAATATAGAAAGGATGTACCGGTGTTTTGCTGGAAAGGTCTGTCTGATATCCATGCTGATAATGCAAATAGTGCAGAGTCAGTTATGTATTGTACATACAAAGGTGCCTACTCATGTTAAAATGTATGTCTTATTACAATGTATGTCTTATTACATCAAAGATCTTGGAAGCTGTGATTTCAGTTTATCAGGCAGCATGATTTTATATTAAATACTACTGCAAAAAATTGTATATTAAGTTAGATGAAAATGTCAGAATTGGTAAGAAAGACAGACATAGCCACGCATAGCATAAGCATTAATTATTTTCTAAGCAGAATTATTTTTAAAATTATTTTAATGGAGTAGATTTAGGTTAGCTATTAGATATTAGATATTAGATATTAGATATTAGATATTAGATATAAGTTTTTTTCAGTCAGGGTGGTGAGACACAGGCATAGGCTGCCCAGAGAGCTGGTAGATGTCCCACCCAGGAAACACTGAAGGTCAGATTTGTCTGGGCTCTGAGCAACCTGATCCAGTTGAAGATGACCATGCTTGCTGCAGCAGGGCTGGACTATGTGATCTTTAAAGGTCTCTTCCAAACCAAACTACTATCTGATTCTATGATTGTACTCTGCTCTGTGTTGCTGGTGGATTCCTTTAGTAAGGACAGCCTCAGGAGAAGGACGTGAGATATCCTCTACTGGGTGCCTCATCACACAGGAATCACTTAATTCTCCCTAAAGAAGATTGAAATGTGTTGGGATTTTCTTGAGGACAATATGTGTGAGCATATCTTTTCCAGAGAACTCACTCTTTTAACAGAGGTTAGGCTTACATCTCTATATCTTCAATGATATAGTAACTTTACAGACCCTGCAAATCACAGTATGGAAACACTATCGTTTCAATAATATGTCAGTTCAGGTACAGCAGAAACACACAATCCTCTTCTTACAAACACCCAGAAATTTCCAGATTTAATTGAAAATTCTGTTTCAATAGATCACAGAGCTATATAACTTTTTTTTTTTTTCAGAAGTCTTTCTCTTTCCAATTTAGCATGCATAATGCTTGTAAGTTGTATTCAATGAAAATGAAAAGCTTTATGTTTCTGAGACTCATTTCTATGTAAATGAACTAACAAGCATGTGCACAGCAAAGCAGAGGCTATAAAAAGTAAAACGGAGTTTAGTTTATCAATATTTTGCAAGTGTTTTAACAGCTTGCACAATTAAGTTTGGAACTATGGTGAATTGGCTTTGTGTGTGTATTTTTATCTGT